>NC_138054.1:27561082-27837469 GCF_964194185.1 Rhinolophus hipposideros | reverse complement strand
GCATAGGGCCAAGCATGCATATGCAAATGCGTGCGTACACACACACACACACACACACACACTCAATAAATGGTTCTAAAATATATTCATAATACACATATAATACTCGTATATATATGTGTGTGTGTACACATATAACCATCAGTTCCAGATAGAGTGAGGACTTAAAAATGAAACATATAACCTTAACATTTTTAGAGAAAATATAGGAACACAAACATATTCATTCACCTCATAAAATGAGTTGGGAATGGTTCCTTTTTTACTATTCACTAAACAATTCATGTAAGATTGGAATCACCTGTTTCTGAAACATCTGGTAGAACTCACCTTGAAATCCTCTTGAGCTTACAGCTTTCTTTGTAAGGAAAATGTTTGGATATTGATTTAATTTTTTATATGACCATTTGGATTTCCTCTCTCTTTTTTAGACAGTTACTATAATCGGTGTTTTTTCTAGAGATTTGTGCATTTTACCTAAGCTTTCAAATGTATTATTAAATTTGTTCATAATATTCCTTATTAGTTTTTAAATCTCTGCTGTCGCTTATTTATGCTCCATTTCCATTTCTATTATTATTTTATTTGGGCCTTTTTTCTTTGTTTTTTTTTCCTTCAGTCTTCTTGGTAGTTTATTGACTTTGTTACTCCTGTGGAAAGAAACAATTTTTTATTTAATTGATGTTCTCAGCTATTGTTTTGTTTTCTATTTCATCAATTGCTGTTTTTACTTTTATCGCCTTTTTGATATTTTACTTTGGTTTACTCAATTTTTTTCCTGAACACTTTTGTTGGTGGCTTTGTTATTCTTCAACCATTTTTTTTAAAGCTGTTATAATTTTACCCCAAGTATCAGGTTTGCTGTGTATCACTAATTTTAAAATGTAGTATTTTAAAAACTGTTAAGTATCATCTAATTTCCTTTCTTGAGTATCTTTTTTCACTCATGAGTTACATAGAAGTGTAGTTTTTGTTTTTTTTAAAGATTTTAATGGGGAAGGGGAACAGGACTTTATTGGGGAACAGTGTGTACTTCCAGGACTTTTTTCAAAGTCAAGTTGTTGTCCTTTCAATCTTAGTTGTAGAGGGTATCGTTCAGCTTCAAGTTGTTGTCCTTTCAGTCTTAGTTGTGGAGGGCGCAGCTCTGCTCCAGGTCCAGTTGCCGTTGGTAGTTGCAGGGGGCGCAGCCCACCATCCCTTGTGGGAGTCGAGGAATTGAACTGGCAACCTTGTGGTTGAGAGCCCACTGGCCCATGTGGGAATGAACCAGCAGCCTTCAGAGTTAGGAGCATGGAGCCCTAACCACCTGAGCCACTGGGCCGGTCCCAGAAGTATAGTTTTTAGTTTTCATGAATTTGTATTATCTCTGTAACAATATGTGACCTAATTGTGTTGTGTTTATGTGGGCTGCATGATGCCAGTTTTTATTTTAATTTGTTGAGATTCACATTAGGTTTGGCTAGTTTTTACAAATATTCCTTGTGTTCTTGAAAAGAATATGCAACCTCCAGCTGTTGGAAGCAATGTTTTATATATGTGATTAAACTTCTTGCTTATGTTGTTTAAATATTACTCATATTATTACTGATTTCTTGACTGAACTATGAATGATGACAAAACCACCCACCAAGATAAAAGATTTATCAATTTCTCCTTATAGTTCTATTATTTTTCACTTTAAATATTTTGAAGCTACCTTATTAGTGCATAGAAATTAGAATTGTGTCTTTCTGGCAAATCTGAACTTTTAACAGTACATATAATGATCATTCTTATCGTATGCTTATTGCCTTAAAACCTAAGTTCTCTGGTGTTAATATAGCTACATCAACTTTCTTCTGGTTATTATACCTTTATTCATTTTTAAAGTTTTCTAATTGTTTTTATGTTATAATGTGTGCCTTGTAGATAGCATTCATACACAGTTGGATTTGTATGTTTTATCTAGTCTGATAATTTAAAACTTACAATTAAAATCTATTTACATATATCATGATTACTCATATATTTGGATTTGTTTTACCACCTTATTTTGTAATTTTTTATCTTGCTCTAATTTTTCAAATTCTCTGTTTCCTCCCCCCCATTCTTTTGAATTGAGATTTTTCCCCTTATTGAATTTTCCCTCTATTAATTCGGAAGTTATATATTTTATTGTCATCCTTTTAGTCATTATCCTAAAATTTTTAATATGCTTACATAGATTAACAAATTATCATTTCAATCAGTAGTTTTATCTTTGTCCTAAACAATATAAAGAACCTAGAATTTTTATACAGCAGTCATTTCCATCCGCCATTTACATGCTACTGCTGTCTAGAACTTTTGTTCAATTTTACTTAACTCCCTAAATTAGACATTATTGCTATTGTTTTATATATTGTTAACCTTTTTAATATTCCCACCACTGCTTCTTGCATTCCAGACTTTCCATCTGCAATAATTTTCCTCCTTCCAAAAGTACAGCCTTTGCAAATTGCTAGTGAGAAACTGTTGGTAGTACACTTTTGCAGTTCTTGTTGTCTCCTCCCTCCTAACACAGCAACTGGATGGGGGGGGCGACTCAATGAAGGGGAAACTGGACAGCTCAGAGTTTTCCATCACTGCTGCAGGTGGCTGGCCACAAGAGCCTTGGCTCCTGTCAGCAGCCCCTTGTTGTTTCCAAGATATTGACAAGGTCCCCTAGAGAGTGAGGGTTTTATAAGCTCAACCAAATCTCTCTAGAGCAGAATTTCTAAACCTCGACATTATTGATGTTTTACATTTTGGAACAAATAATTCTTCATTATGGTGAGCTTTCCTATACATTGTAGGATGGTTAGCAGCATCTTTGGCCTCCATCCACTAGATACCTCCCATGTGTGATAACCAAAAATGTCTCCAGATATTGACAAACATCCTCGGGGGAGCAAAATTGTCCATGGTTGAGAACCACTCCTTTAGGACTATATTAGGTAGGCAAAATCAAGTGACATCCTCTACCGTCTCCCCTAAATCAGTTGAGGATCTGTACATTTTCTTATTTGTAACCAAGCTAACACCATTTGCATCAAAAAAATTAAACTTAGATGTTAAATACATACATACATATATATCACATACATATATACACACATATATACATACATACAAATATATAATATGTGTATGTGTGTGTATATACCTATATATACAGAGACAGAGATAGAGAGAGAGAGAGTCAGATTTTCAAGGGTTTACCAAAAGTAACATAAATGAGAAGCAAGAGGACCAGATATACTATGTACACACACGTACCTTAAGTGAAAGGTAAGAATTGTGATGAATTGAGAGCTTGTACTCCTCTAATGATAGTATCTCCCGCTTTCCTATAATTTATTGTAGCCTTGTAAGAATTTAAGCCCAGTGTTGTTACAAGATCGTCGTGTGTATGTGTGTGTATGTGTGTGTGTGTGTGTGTGTGTGTGTGTGTGAGAGAGAGAGAGAGAGAGAGAGAGAGAGATGCATCTGAAATGCTTCTACTTTTAAATATAAATTTATGATTTATTAAAACACAGAGAAAACTCCACATTTGTGGGTCATGGGTGGGCTGTAGACCTCCATATTACAACCTCTGACTTCCGCAAGGCACATAATTATTGCTCAGTAAAGTTTGGTTCTCCACCAAACTTTATTCTGTATTCTGTATTCGCCTATATTATGGAGGCCCATGGTCACCTACTTGGTTTGGGTTCAGCAGCTTCCCTTGGGATCTCAGTGTTCCTTCAGGTGCTGGGGCAAATTTAACTCAAACAATATTTTTGGATTATACCTGCATTACCATCGCCTCTTTTTGTGTAGAGAAATGGTTTCTTTACTGAAACTCAGTCAGTGTTTAATTGATTTTTAGATCACTCGATACGCATACCCTTTAGCTACTGCCTAAGGAAAGATTAATTTTCAGCCCCAGGAAAGATTTAAAATGGGAAATTCCGGGTTATGCTAATGTGACTAAGGCTTTACCTTAGAAGCAGCAAATCCGGAGAATTAAAAATGAACCCCATTTTGGCAAAAGAAGCACAATGGTACTGTTTCTAAATAGTTGAAAATTTTTTTAACAAAAAGAGAGAAGTCCAAGTGTATTACCGTGCTTCCCTGAAAATAAGACCTAGCCAGATTATCAGCTCTTATGTGTCTTTAGGAGCAAAAATTAATATAAGACTCAGCATTATATTATATTATACACGGTATTATTATATTATGTTGTGTTGTGTTGTGTTGTGATGTGATGTGATGTTATATTATAGACCAGTTTTACATTATATTAAAATAATACCAGGTGTACCTTCATTTTTGCTCCAAAAGACGCATTAGAGCTGATGGTCTGGCATGGTCTTCTTTTTTTGGGGAAAAGTGGTACTTAAGGGTGTTTTTTTTAAATTTATTGGGGTGACAATTGTTAGTGAAATTACATAATTTCAGGGGTACAATTCTGTATTACATCATCGATAAATCCCATTGTCTGTTCACCACCCAGAGTCAGTTCTCCTTCCATCACCATATATTTGATCCCCCTTACCCTCATCTCCCTCCCCCCACTCCCCTTACCCTCTGGTAACCACTAAACTATTGTCTGTGTCTATGAGTTTTTCTTTCTCATTTGTTTGTCTTGTTCTTTTGTTGTTTTTGGTTTATATACCACATATCAGTGAAATCATAGGGTTCTCTGCTTTTTCTGTCTGACTTATGTCACTTAGCATTATACTCTCAAGATCCATCCATGTTGTCACAAATGTTCCTATATCATCTTATCTTACAGCATAATAGTATCCCATTGTGTATATATACCACAATTTCTTTATCCATTCATCTATCGAAGGACATTTTTGTTTCCATGTCTTCGCCACTGTAAACAAAACTGCAATGAACATTGGAGCACACATGTCTTTATGTATAAATGTTTTCAGATTTTTGGGGTAAATACCCAGGAGAGGGATTGCTGGGTCATATGGTAATTCTATTTGTAATTTTTTGAGGAACCTCCACACTGCCTTCCACAGCGGCTGCACCAGTCTGCATTCCCACCAACAGTGGATGAGGGTTCCTTTTTCTCCACAACCTCTCCAACACTTGTTGCTATTTGTCTTGTTGATGATAGCCATTCTGACTGCAGTGAGGTGATATCTCATTGTGGTTTTTATTTACATTTCTCTGATGATTAGCGATGTTGAGCATTTTTTCATATGTGTATTTGCCATTTGTATATCCTCTTTGGAGAAATGTCTCTTCAGGTCCTCTGCCCATTTTTCAATTGGGTTGTTTGTTTTTCTTGTTGTTGAGTTTCATGAGTTCCTTGTATATTTTGGATATTAGCCCCTTATCAGAGGCACTGTTTGCAAAAATCTTCTCCCATTCAGTTGGTTGCCTCTTTATTTCGTCGATGGTTTCTTTTGCTGTGCAGAAGCTTTTTAAGTTTCATATAATCCCATTCGTTTATTTTAGCTTTTACTTCCATTGCCTTTGGAGTGAAATTCATAAAATGCTCTTTGAACCCAAGGTCCATAAGTTTAGTACCTGTTTTCTTCTATTGTGTCAGGTCTTATGCTTAAGTCTTTGATCCATTTTGAATTAATTTTGGTACATGGTGACAGATAGCAGTCCAGTTTCATTCTTTTGCACGTGGCTATCCAATTCTGCCAGCACCATTTATTGAAGAGGCTGTCTTTCCTCCATTGTATGTTTTTAGCTTCTTTGTCAAAAATTATCTGTCCATATTTATGTGGTTTTATTTCTGGGTTCTCAATTCTATTCCATTGGTCTATGTGTCTGTTTTTCTGCCAATACCAAGCTCTTTTGATTATTGTAACCCTGTAGTACAAGCTAACATCAGGGAGTGTGATACCTCCAGTATTGTTCTTTTCTCTTAACATTGCTTTGGCTATTCGGGATCTTTTGTGCTTCCAAACAAATCTGATGATTTTTTGTTCTATTTCTTTAAAAAATGCCATTGGCATTTTGATGGGGATTGCATTAAATCTGTATATTGCTTTGGGTAATATGGCCATTTTAACTATGTTGATTCTGCCAATCCATGAGTACGGAATATCTTTCCATTTCTTTGTGTCTTCTTCAGTTTCTTTCAAAATGTCTTATAGTTTTTAGCATATAGGTCCTTCACATCCTTGTTTAAGTTTATTCCTAGGTATTTTATTCTTTTTGCTACAATTGCAAAAGGAATTTTTTTTTTTGTATTTCTTTTTCTGAGATTTCATTGTTAGTATATAGGAAAGCAATGGACTGTTGTACGTTGATTTTGTAGCCAGCAACTTTACTGTATTCATTGATTGTTTCTAATAGTTTTTTGGTGTAGTCTTTAGGGTTTTCTACATATAGCATTATGTAGTCTGCAAAGAGTGATAATTTAACTTCTTCATTGCCAATTTGGATGCCTTTTATTTCTTTCTCTTGCCTGATTGCTCTGGAAAGGACTTCCAACACTATGTTGAAAAGCAGAGGTGATAAGGGACAGACCTGTCGTGTTCTTGAACGTAGAGCAAAGGGCTTCAGTTTTTCACCATTAATTATGAGATTAGCTGAGGGCTTGTCATAGATGGCCTTTATTATGTTAAGGTATTTTCCTTCTATACCTATTTTATTAAGTGTTTTAATCATAAATGGATGTTGTATCTTGTCAAAAGCTGTTTCTGCATCAATTGATATAATCATATGATTTTTGTCCTTTATTTTGTTTATGTGATGTATCACATTTATGGATTTGCATATGTTGAACCATCCTTGTGTCCCGGGGATGAACCCGGTCATGATGAATAATCTTTTTAATGCATTGTTTTATACGATTTGCTAGAATTTTGCTTAGGATTTTTGCATCTGTATTCTTCAGAGATATTGGTCTGTAGTTTTCTTTTTTTTCTGTTGTCCTTACCAGGTTTTGGTATCAGAGTAATGTTGGCCTCATAAAATGAGTTAAGGAGTACTGTCTCTTCTTCAATTTTTTGGAAGAGTTTGAGCAGGATTGGTATCAGATACTCTGTGAAGGTTTGGTAGAATTCACTAGTGAAGCCATCTGGTCCCGGACTTTTGCTTTTGGGAAGTTTTTGGATGTGTG
Organism: Rhinolophus hipposideros; assembly: GCF_964194185.1. Classification (NCBI taxonomy): domain Eukaryota; kingdom Metazoa; phylum Chordata; class Mammalia; order Chiroptera; family Rhinolophidae; genus Rhinolophus; species Rhinolophus hipposideros. The sequence goes on along the minus strand of NC_138054.1, from coordinate 27,830,385 downwards.
ATTCAATTTCGTTACTGGTGATCGGTCTGTTTAGATTTTCCAGTAATTCATGGTTCAGCCTTAGAAGGCTAGATGTTTCTAAGAACTTGTCCATTTCTTCTAGGTTATTGAATTTGGTGGCATACAGTCCTTCATAGTATTCTTGGATGATCCTTTGTATTTCTGTGGTGTCCATGATAACTTTCCCTTTTTCATTTCTGACTGTTAATTAGTGTCTTCTTTCTTTTTATCTTAGTGAGTCTAGCCAAGGGTTTGTCAATTTTATTAATCTCAAAGAACCAGTTCTTTGTCACATTAATTTTTTCTATTTCATTTTTCCTTTTGTTCTCTATTTCTTTTAGTTCTGCTCTGATTTTTGTTATTTCCTTTCTTCTGCTGACCTTGGGTTTCACTTGTTCTTCTTTTTCTAGTTCTTTAAGGTGTAACATGAGGTTATTATTTTGGGATTGTTCTTGTTTCTTGAGATCAGCCTGTAATGATATAAATTTCCCTCTTAAACTGCTTTTGCTGCATGCCAAAAATTTTGGGAGGATATATTTTCATTGTCATTTGTTTCTATGTTCTTTTGATCTCTCCTCTAATTTCTTCTTTGACCCCGTCATTCTTTAAAAGTATGTTGCTTAATCTCCGTGTATTTGTGGATTTTCCTGCTTTCTTTTTGCAGTTGATATAGAATTTCAAAGCCTTGTGATCAGAGAATATGCTTGGTATGATTTCAATCTTCTTAAATTTGCTGAGGCTGATTTTATGTCCCAATATATGGTCTATCCTTGAGAATGTTCCATGTACACTAGAAAAGAATGTACAGTCTGATGTTTTAGGATGAAGTGCTCTATATATGTCAATTATGTCCATTCCGTCTAATGTGTCATTTAGGGTAGCTATTTTGTTATTTATTTTCTGTTTGGATGATCTATCCATAGTTGTCAATGGTGTATTTAAGTCCCCTAGTATAATTGTATTTTGGTCAATTTCTCTCTTTCGTTCTGTTAGTAGTTGCTTGGTGTATTTCGGTGCTCCCTGATTGGGGTCCTAAATATTGATGACTGTTATGTCTTCTTGTTGTATAGTTTCCTTTACCATTATTAAATGTCCGTCTTTGTCTCTTGTTATCTTTTTCACCCTGAAGTCTGTTTCGTCTGATATCCTTATGGCTACACCTGATTTTCTCTGGATACCATTTGCTTGGAGTGTCAATTTCCACCCTTTCACTTTGAATCTATGCTTGTCCTTGTAACTGAGATGTGTCTCTTGGAGACAGCGTATGGTTGGGTTTAGTTTTTTGATCCAATCTGCTACTCTGTGCCTTTTTTATTGGTGAGTTCAGTCCATTTACATTTAGGGTGATTATTGATATGTAAGGATTTCCTGTCATTCTATCTTTAGTTTTCTGGTAAAGCTGTGTCTCCATTGTTTCTTTGCCTTTTTGTTGTTGTCTATTATTTCTGTGTGGTGGTATTCTATGATGTTTCTCTCTGTTTCTTCTTTTCTTATAGTATACATTTCAGTTCTGGTTTTTTTTTGAGTGGTAACCCTTAAGTTTATATAAAAGAAAGTTTGCTATTTAGAGTATTCCATTTTCTTCAGCACGCTTACTTTCTCCATTCCCATATTCCAGTTCAGGCCTTTACTGTCCCCCTTTTTATGTTTTGGTTGCCACAAATTGTCCCTGTTGATGGTGGTCAAATAGCCTTCTTGTAGTGCAGGTTGTGTATTAGGAAATTCCCTCAGCTTCTGTATGTCTGGAAAGGTCTTTATTCCTCCTTCATATCTAAAGGATATCTTTGTTGGGTATATTATTCTTGGCTCATAATTTCTCTTTTTCAACAGTTTGAATATTTGGTTCCACTCCCTCCTGGCTTGTAGAGTTTCTGCTGAAAAATCTAATGATAATCTAATGGGCTTTCCTTAGTAGGTTACCGTCTTCTTTTTCCTGGCTGCCTTGAGGATTCTTTCTTTGTCGTTGATTTTAGACAGCTTCAATGAAATGTGCCTTGGAGATGGCCTGTTGGGATTGAGGTAATTAGGTGTTCTATTTGCTTCTTGGATTCGAGGATCCAGTTCTGTCCATAAGTTTGGGAAGTTCTCATCAACAATTTGTTTGAATATATTCTCTTTTCCCTTCTCTCTTTCTTCTTCTGGTATGCCCATTATTCTTATCTTGCTCTTTCTGATGGAGTCAGAAAGTTCTTGGAGAGTTCTTTCATTTCTTTTAAGTCTCAAGTCTCTTTCTTCTTCCATCTGTGTAATTTCCAGGTCTCTATCTTCGATGTCACTGATTCTTTCCTCCATCTGGTCAACTCTACTACCTAAGCTTTTTTTTTCATTCTTAATTTCTTTTATTAAGTTCTTAATCTACAGAAATTTTATTTGGTTCTTTTTAAAAATTTCAGTCTCTTTTGTAAAATGCTCATTTTGTTCTTTGATTGTGTTTCTGAGTTCATTAAACTGCCTTTCTGTGTTTTCTTGCATCTCGTTCAGTTTTTTTTAGAACTGCTATCTTGAACTCTCTGTCATTTAAGTCACATATTTCCATATCTTTAAGTTCATTTTCTGGAGACTTTTCACTTTCATTCTGAGCTGTCTTGTTGCCTTGGTTATTCAGGGCAATTACTTATTTATTATGTCTCTTCCTAGACATCTGCAGGAGTGGCTTCTGCAACAGGTTGATAGGAAGAGGTCTTTCTTTTGTTTTCCAGTACTTGTTGGTAGAATGTTTTATTTTCTCTCCGACTGCAGCCTTTTTTCTCTCTCTCACACGGTAGTGCTGTTTTCTCTGCACTATTACAGCTTCTCACACAATGGGGGGATTCCCTGGGAGATGGTTTTCTCCTCCATTATTAGTTCACCTTGGTCACAGGGCGCAGTGTCAGGTTCGGTATGCAGAGAGCTTTTGAAGTTCCAAAGCTCTTGCTGCACCAGATTCAGAGCCCCTATGTTTCAGCAGTTCTGTTTCCTCCTGCAGGGATCCGCCCAGATAGGTGGGGCCAGGGGCAGGGTGAGTTGTGAGAGGTGGCCCAGAGCAATGGCGGTGACCAGCACCACAGCTGGTCCTGCTTCCACAGCTCCCTCCCTTTTGCCGGAACTAGTTGGGCTACCAATCTGTGTCTGCAGTCCACAGTTCTCAGAACAGCAAATATTCTGTTCTTTTGATCTGGCACTGCTACTGTTCCACTTCTAGCACCAGGCAGGTGGGGGCGGGGCGAGCTCTGGGAGGGTAGGGAGAGGGCGGCTAGTCTCCGTGCCTAAGGCTTCCGTTCTCCGCTCGGCAGTGAGGGCTTAAACCACCGATTTCAGCCCTTTTCCCTCAGTCTTTTCTCCAAGGTCTCTGCTGTGAGCGTTGGGTTCAGCCATGTTATATGCTGCCCCCTCAGCCCTGTGGGACATAAGCGGAGCCATAGCAGTCCAAGTCCTTCCCTCTCCCGCATCTGCGGTAGTTCCTGGATGCAGCGAGCTCGGAGCACTGAGCTAGGTCTGCGTCCTGCTCCCTCGTGGTTCCGTCTCCGCCCTTCTCCTTTCCCTCCTCCCCCACTGGCATGATTCTCCCACCTTTAGGTGAATTCAGTAGTGGGCCTCTTCTTCTTGCCTGTCTGCTGTGCAGGGAGTCCTTTGTGGAGTTATTTATGTCCGGTTAGTTGTAAATTCCAGGGGAGCTTTACAGAGGCTCACCTCACACCGCTATTTTGATTGGTACTTAAGATTTAACAATACAAATTGTAAGGTAGAGTAGAAAGTTGGAGGTGGTATGAAGAGGAGTATGCAAATACAAAAGGACAATACAAAAAGAAATGAGTTCTCCACCCTGCAAAAGGAAACCATGTAATTATGCAGGTTTGACTGAGATTCAGAAAAAAAATATGAGAAAGGGGAAGAAAAGAAACATTTAGGAGGGAGTCCCTGTTACTATACCACAGGCACAGTGCTGGTAGATGCTTCACCTATGTGAGCTTTTAATGCTAATGATCCCAACCACCTGCAAGTACAAGTTATTATTCCTGTTTCCAAGAGGGCTCAGAAAGGTTGAGCAACTTGTCTGTGGTCACTCAGGTAGCAGTTGGCAGAGCAGCAGGGTTAAAGCACAAAAGTATTCACATCACAGCAAAATCTTGCCCTAAGACAGTCCTAGAGGGAAAACAACCCCCACTAGGCCTTATCCTGGGAACAGCCCCTATGCTCCCTCCCACTACCCTGAAATTGTAGGCTAAATGTTGTGTTTATGACCTTCATCATTGTTCTGGGAAGAGTTCAGTTTCAATTAGATTTTAAGAACTGAAAAATTAAAAAAGGAAACAAAAACAGAAATTGAGATCCTTTCCCCTAAAGGTATGTGAAATTTTAGTCCATTACAGAACTGTCTCCACAGTTCTGTAATGGTACAGAAAAACCTACTACAGATTTAGTCAGAAATTCTAAAGGTAATTATTGCTCACAGCTCACAAGTACTTTCCAAAGCCTCAGTCAGGACAAGTTCATAAGAGATTATTTTCTTTCCTTTAGCCAAATACATGAAGTAAGAAGCCACAAAGGATTTGGGCTGGGTAGGAGTGAAGAGATTTAGGGTATAGTTTGTGAATTCCTACAATTGTGATCTTGGATGATACAATTTGCCTCTATTACCTTATCTTTTAATTGCCCTTGTGAATGATAACTACAGGTGTATCCTACCTAAGGCAAAACAGAATAGAATTTCAGTGACAATACCTTTCCTAAGTATCTGGCCCAACCACTTCCTTTGAAAGGGCAGAGTCACTTCCTAGTAACCTGTGTACAAAGCTGTTTTCAAGACCATGTTGTGTCCCATGTCAACACCGGAAAGACGTTTAAGTGAAATTGAGTTCAGCTTCATTCATTCATGCTTTCTGCCCCCATTATTGAAGGTGACTTGAGTTTTTTGTTTCAGGTAAACTGAAAGAAATTTAATGCCCATCTACCACGTGCCAAAACTGTTCTAATTAAAATTTAGAACTAGGCTTCATGGAAACTGTTTTGTTCCAGTGGGTCACTACCCTCTTAACTACCTCACAAGAGGTTTCTGTTATTATTCATTGAGTACCTACTAAATCCAGAAACGCAAAGAGGTAAAAAGAAAGAGGTTAAAAAAAGAAAAAAAAAACATGCTAGTCACAGTCCCTGCCCATAAAGCATATAAAATTAACTATGGAAAAAACTACATGTTGGAAGAGAGATTGCACAACTATTCATTCATGACCTAACCAAAATGGGAGGTAGTTCAAACACCACTTTAGGACTTCTTTCCAAATCAGTTCCAAGAAAGAAATTCTGTGAAACTCTGGTCTGTGTTAGAGGTCAATCATGATGTCAGCCACTTAATTCTGAAAAAGGTGAACTTTAAGAACAGCCTTTTTGAATGTCCCAGAATGGCATTGAAAAATGATCCCTTCTTCTATGCCATTTTGCATGCCCAGGATATGGTAGGCGACTTTGACCTTGTTGCTTGTACAGAATTTAAAAACATCTTACCTTGCATCAGAATGAACCAGCAGGCTGCTTATTGCCCACACTCAGCCTCTACCTCTTCAGACTTGTCCATGCCCTTTTCTGGGATCTAGGACAGTCTACTTCACTAGACAGTAAGCTCCCCTGCAGGCAGGGACTTCCCAGCATCGTGCACAGTGCTTGGAACATTAGGAAGTCCTCACTCCTCTTTAGCAAACAGAACCAAACTGTAAATGCTAAAGGAAAAGTAGAGTAAGAAAGGAAAAATACAAAAGAGATTATGTTATTTTTCAAATATAGAAACTGAGGTGTACAGAGATAAAATACTAGTCCAAATTTGTATGGCAATAGAACAGATAAAATGCCCAAGTCTATAAAACGAAGTCTGTACACTTAGATTGCAATGTTCCTGATCTACACAGAAAACCAGCTATTTGACTTTAGGGAAAAAGTTTGCCTTTTGAGTTTTGAAATAAGACACTAACTATAAATATACAATTCTTGATGAGAAAGAGAACGAGACAAAATAACTGATGAAAACGGTATACTAGAGTAATAATCACCTGTGTGTCGATTTCAGCTCTCCCAGTGACAGTCCAATCAATGAATCTGTCTTGCCAGATAATTACTTGCTGTATCCTTAGTCCATAAAATGATCAATAAAGTCAAATGTCCAGTTTAATATTTTACATTTAATGATTATACAATAATAGGCAGCAGAATATATGTTGAGGAAGATTAATGGAAGGAGTAGACTTGGTGCTAATATTTTTTTTCCTTTTAATTAGTGAAGCCTTACTGTAAAATTCAAAATATGCTGAATTGAAGCCTTTCTCTCTTAGCATGCTTGCTAAGCAGCTAAAATTATGTTCCGAGGTTTGGTTTATTGAGTTTCTAATTATTTAGCAATTCAAATGCTTCATAAAATGCTTTAAGAGTCTCACCCATCCTGGCTAGGGAACTGCTTCGTGGACCCACGTGGCTGTATTTCTCAGTGGGAGACAGGTTTGTTTCCTCCAAACGCTGGCAGAAAAAGGAGTCTTGTGTGGGGTTCCTGGCCTGGCTGTGCTGTTGGCCAAGGTGATACTCCCAGGGGAATTGTATCCTGATCATTCACGTGGTCAAGTTCCTCTGAGCCCTGCCTATCTTTGCTCACCTGCCATGAACTTGGCTTCACTAAAAATTCACCACAAGTCGATTTTGTCAGATTCCATTATTTCATTGTTCACCAAGGAGTAGCCCAGGCAGGTTTTGAATAATTCATGATGGCAGTGGTGTTGATCCTATTAAGAAAAATCTAAAGCCCCAGAAGGTGTCAGTCTGTGAGTCAGTCCCCAGACATTGGAGTGCCTGCTTAGCACATGTGACTGGGCAGGGTAGGTTTACATGCCTGTGCCACTAGGAGACCCACCTCTGTCACAGGTCTCTCTATGAGCCACTTACATATCAGTGGGGGTCACGGAGGAGCGTGGCCAGGTTTGAACTTAATGTAACATATATAGACTTGGAAAGATAAGAATTTTATGGGAAGAGTTAGTTGGCAAGTGCTGAGCAGAATCAGATTCCAAATCTCTCTGTGTCAGGACATAGGTAAAAACAGGAAAAGATGCATAAATAAGAAAATATATTATATTGTTAAATAGGATATATGCATGTGTCTATGTTAGACATGATGTTTCTGCCAGGCAACCCAAAATAGAAAAGAATTATACTCATGGCAAAGAATTTACAAATTGTGAATAGGTGAGCCACGAGTTACTCTCTCAAAAGCAGATTTCTGATTTGGGGTAAAAGATGTAGGTTGCAGTGCTCCCACAGAGCCAGCATTCTACGTTATTGTCTTGATTAAAGCCAAAAGGCCAGGACAGAAAGGCAGGAAGCAAACGTGGCTGGCTGTATAGGGAGAAGGTGAGAGCAGCAGCACAGCGGCTAAGGCACTGCAGTCGGAGCCCTGGTCTTTAGCCGGCAGCTCTAGACCTGTCTCAGGGCGCTAAGAAGGGAGTGGGCACAGCAGGGTGCCAAGCTCTACGCCCACGAGGGCTAGTGTATAACTAATGCACCAGTATGTTCATTTACAGGGAGACTCCCAAGTGCCAGGGTTCCTGGACCACACAGATGCGTGGGCAGAGTCACCTCCCAGTGGAAAGTTCACCCGAGGGGCCAACTAAAATCAGAGAGCTGCGTGGTGAAAATAAACAAGTGGGACTAAAGCAACTAAAAAGTTTCTGCACAACAAAGAAAGTCATCAACAAAATGATAAGGCAACCTACAGATTGTGAGACAATAATTGCGAACCATGCAACTAATCAGGGGTTACTATCCAAAATATAAAAGAAACTCATGCAACTCAGTAGCAAAGACAAATAATCTGATTTTTAAAAAGGGCAAAGGACCTGAATAGACATTTAAAAAAAACACAACACATGCAAATGACTGACAGGTATATGAAAAAGTTGTCAACATCACTAATCATCAGGGAAATGCAGATCAAAACCATGAGATAGCACCTCCCACCTGTCAGGATGGCTATTAATACAACAACAAAAAGGTAACAAGGTTACAGTATAAAGGGTGAGAGGGGGTAGATAAAAGGGAACCCTTGTACACTATTGCTGGGAATGTAAAGTGGTATGTCCATTATAGAAAACAGTATAAAGGTTTCTAAAAAACTAAAATAGAACTACACATGGTCCAGGAATCTCCCTTCTGGATATATACTTAAAAGGAATTAAATTAGTATCTCGAAGAGATATCTGGACTCTCATTGTTCATTGCAGCATTATTCACAATAGCCAAAATATGGAAACAACTTAAGTGTTTGTTGATGGATGAATGGACAAAGAAATTGTGATTATATATATATATATATATATATATATATATATATATATATATATATAATGAAATCTTATTCAGCCTTAGAAAATAAGGAGATCCTACCATTTGTGACAACGTGGAAGAAACTGGAGGATATTATGCTAAGTGAAGTAGTCCAGACACAGGAAAAAAAAACTGATCTTACTTATGTGTGAAATCTAAAAATGTTGAAATCTTAGAAGAAGAGTAGAACCATTAATACTGGGGCAAGGAGGTGGAGGAAATGGGGAGTAAATAATCTAAGGGTACAAAGTTTCAGTAATGAATAGATTAGGATGACCAAATCTAGAGATCTAATGTACTGAATGATAACTATAGTTAATAATGCTGTATTGAATACCAGAAATTTGCTGAGAATAGATTTCAGTTGCTCTCATGATACACAAAAAAAATGGTAACTGTATAGGGAGATAATATGTCAATTACCTTGACTCTAGTAATAATTTCACTATGTATATGTGTATCAAATCATCATGTTGTACACCTTAAATATATACAACTCTTACTAAAAAAATAAAGGAGGGACAGATAGTGAAAAAAAAAAAAGCTGTGTGGTGAGCATAGATTGAGAGCAAAGAGAGTGGGATAGTTTTGAAGAGCAGTTCGCCAAGGCTCTGGAAAAGCCTAAAAACGTATCCCAGTTTTAATCAAGTGCATTCAAATATATATATATATATATATATTCTCCTCCATGTCTAGATAGCTTTGAATAAACACTAATAAAGTCTGTGACTTCTCCACTTTTAAAAACTTTTTATTGTGGTAAAATATACAGAACATAAAATTTACCAGCTTAACCATTTTTAAGTGGCTCAGTAGTGTTTAACTACATTCATATTGTTATACAGCCATTACCACCCTCTCCAGAACTCTTCATCTTTCAAAAATGAAACTCTGTTCTCATTCCATCATCAGCATTTTGTAGTTTTCAGCGTACTGTGCATGTTTGACTTATACCTAAGTATTCATTTTTTGAGTGATTGAAAACAGTATTGTATTTTTAATTTTGTTGCGCATATGTTCATTGCTAGTACACTGGTATGTAGAAATGCAATTGATTTTTGTATGCTTATTTTGTATCCTGAAACTGATGATCTTATTAGTTCTAGTAGGTTTTGATTTTTTGTGTATTCCTTGAGATTTTCTATAAAGACAATTAAATCAACTGCAAATAAGGACACTTTTATTTCTTCCTTTCTGATATAATGCCTTTTATTTCCTTTTCTTGCCTTATTGCACTTATTGCACTTCCAGCACTATGTTGAAGTACAGCAGTGAGGTAGACATGCTTTCCTTGCTCCTGATATTAGGGAGAAAGAATGCAGTCTTTCACCTTTCACAATAATATTAGCTGTAGATTTTTTATTAGATGCTCTTTGCAAGTTGAGGAAGTTCTCCAGTATTCCTTTTTTTTTTTTCTTCAGAATTTTTACTATTAAAAGGTGTGGGATTTTGTCAAATGCTTTTCCTGTATTAGTTGATATTATCATATGCCTTTAAAAAAATGCCTGTTAATTTAATAGATTATATTGAAAGAATTTTAAATATAAACTAGCCTTGTATCACTAGGATAAGCTCCATTGGTCATGGTGTATAATTCTTTTTATACAATACTGAATTTTATTTGCTAATATTTTGTTAAGATAATTTTAGTTTATATTCATGAGGGTATTTGTCTATAGATTTGTTATGTTATACTACATTTGTCTGATTCAGTATGAGGGCAATATTAGCTTCATAAAATGATTTGGGAAATGTTCCCTCATTTTTTATTTTATGGAAGAGATTATGAAAAATTGGTGATAATCCAATTTTCACCAATATTTGAAATATTTGGTAGAATTATTCAGTGAAACAATCTGGGAATGGAGATTCCTTTCTGGGAGTTTTTAACTTATGAATTCAATTTCCTTAATAGCTACAGGGTTATTCATATATCTATTGCATATTGGTGAGCTGTGTTTGCGTTTCTGTTTGTTTTAGGAGGAATTGGTCCATTTTAGCTAAATTTTAAAATTTATATCTGTAGAATTATTCATTGTATTGCCTTATTATCGTTTTGAAATCTGCAGGGTCTGTAGTAATATCCCCTGTTGCATTCCTGATATTGGTAGTTTGGTCTTCAATCTCTTTTCTTCATCAGTCTTGCTAGGGGTTTGTCAATTGCATTGATCTTTTTAAAGAACGAGCTCCCTAGTCTAAGGTTCTGGTCAAGATGGCAGAGTATGTAAAAGCTGTGCTTGCCTCGTCTCACAGCCACATCAAAATTACAACTCAACTAAGCAGAACAATCATCATTGAGAATAGCCTAAAGTCTATCTGAACAGAAGTCCTGTAACTAAGAACATACAGAAGAAGCCACATTGAGACTGGTAGAAGGGGTGGAGACACAGAATAGGCTGGTCCCCCACCTATGTATGGCTGTTGAGAATCAGGAGAGAAATCTCTGTTTTGGAGGTCTCCCCTGAGGAGCATGTGGTCCCAGCTCCACACCAGGCTCCAAGACAAGGGTTTGAGTGCCAGGGAGAGCAGCCCATAACTTCTGGCTGTGAAAACCAGCAGAGATTGTGGCTGAGTGAAACGGAGTGTGGCTGGAGTCCCAGGCTCTCCTCCTAAAGGGTCTGTGCATGAATTTACTTGCTGAAAGATTCAGTCACCATGAGCTCCAGTGCTGAGGCAGCAACTCAAAAAGTGCCAAGGACATACGGGGAGGAACTGAATTATCTGGAGTCAGGGCGAGGATAAGAGGGGCAGTTTTCTCTCAGACAGAAATGCTGATAGAATCCATTGTTACTTTGTTGAGCCCTCCCCACACACAGTGGGCAGACGCAAGTAGCACCATGTCTGAGTCTCCATCAACCTGGTGAACACCATTCACCTTGCCCTGATGACTCCTTGAGACGCTTCCCCACCCAACTTTCAGGCTTATCCAAGCTGCTTCCAGTGGCTTTTCCATACAAATGTTCTGTTTTGCCAGACAAGACAAAGCTAAAGGAGTTTATCACCGCCCAACCAGTATTGCAAACAAAAAGTTAAAGGAACTTTTTTAAGGAGAAGGAGAAGGAGAAGGAGAAGGAGAAGGAGAAAGAGACGGAGGAGGAGGAGCAGGAGGAGGAAGAGGAGGAGAAGAAGAAGAAGAAGAAGAAGAAGAAGAAGAAGAAGAAGAAGAAGAAGAAGAAGAAGAAGAAGAAGAAGAAAAGATAAAAAATATAAATAATAAAATGGCAATAGCTACATATCTATCAACAATTACTTTAAATGTAAATGGATTAAATGCTCCAATCAAAAGACATAGGGTGGCTGAATAGATAAGAAAACAAGACCCTTGCATGTGCTGCCTACTAGAGAGTCACTTTAGATTGAAAGACACACATAGCCTGAAAGTAAAGGGATTGAAAAAGATATTTCATGAAAACAAAACAAAACAAAGAATTTAGGGCAGCAATACTTATACCGGACAAAATATACTTTAAAAAAAAGGCTATACCAAGAGACAAAGAAGAACCCAGTAATCCCACTTTTGGATATTTATCCACAGCAACCCAAAACACTGCTTCAAAGGGACATGTGCATATGTTCATTGCAGCATTATTTACAACAGCCAAGATATGGAGACAAACTGGGTGTCCATTAATGGATGAATGGATATATATGCAATGGAATATTACTCAACCATAAAAAGTATGAAATCATGCCATTTGCAACAACATGGATGGACCTAGAGGGTATTGTGCTAAGTGGAGTAATCTGACAGAGAAAGACAAGTATCAGATGATTTTACTTATATGTGGAATACACAGCATAGGATAAACAAACAAATAAAATAGTATCTATGAGCTTGTTTAGAGCTCATAGATACAGAGAGCATTTTGATGGTTGCCAGATTGAGGGGGGATGACTGGGAGGTTGGGTGATGGCAGGAGGGGGTTAAGAGGTACAAATTGGTAGTTACAAAATAGTCATGGGGATATAGAGTATAACAGGGGGAATATAGTCAGTAGTATTGTAATAACTATGTGTGGTGTCAGATGGGTGCTGGATTTATGGGGGTAATTACTTTGTAAATTATATAATGTCTAATCACTGTGTTGTACACCTGAAACTAATATCATATTGTATGTCAACTGTAATTGAAAAATTGAAAAAAAAGAACCAGCTCCATACTGCATTAATTTTCTTTATTGATTTTTTGTTCGTTTTCAGTTTCATTGATTTCTGTTTTATCTATATTACTCGTATTTTCTTTCTTCTCGTTTACATGTATTGTTTCTTCTTTTTCTAGATATTGGAGGTGAGAGCTTAGATCACTGATTTGAAACTTTTTCTCTTTCTTGTGTACTCATTTTAATGCTATAAATTTCCCTCTTACCACTGCTTTAGCTGTGTCCCATAAACATGAATATGTTGTATTTTCATATAATTCAGTTCAATGTATTTTTATTTCACTTGAGAGCTTCATCTTTGACCCATGGATTATTTAGAAGTGTATTGTTTCATTTTAAAGTGTTTGGAAATTTTCCTATTATTGCTTTCATTTATTTGAGTTTATTTCATTGTGTTGAAAACATACTCCATATAATTTCTATTCTCTTAAAATTTGTAAAACTTTTCTCTTTAAGGCCCAGCATATTGTATATCTTGTTATATGTTTCATGGGCAGTTGAAAAGTTTTTTTTTTTTTTTTTTTTGTTTGTTTTTTTTTTTGCTGTTGTTGAGTAGTGTATCCTACAAATGTAGATTAAATCCTTTTGGTAAGAAATCCTTTTGATTTCTATATTCTTGCAGATTTTCTCTCCAGTTGTTCTAACAATTTTTTGGGAGATGAATGAAGTCTCAAACTATAAATTTAGATCTAGCTATATATCCTTTCAGTTCTATTAGTTTTTTCTTCATTTCTCAGCTCTGTACATAGACATTTAGGATGTCTATGTCTTCTTGTATTGGCCCTTTTTTCATTATGTGACATCCCTCCTTGTCTCTGGTAATTTTCTTTGTTCCAAAGTCTGCTTTGTTTAATATTACTATAGCCACTCCTGCTTTCCTTTGATTAACATTTGCATAATATATATTTTCTATCATTTGACTTTCAACCTGCCTATACTGACATAATCGATGTGGGGTTTTTGGTTTTTTTTGGCAGCATATAGTTTTTTTAAATTTACTCTATCAATTTTTGTCCTTCATTTAGTATATATACACCATTTACACATAATATAATTATTAATATGTTAGGGCGTAAATCTGGCATTTTATCTTTTGTCTCCTGTTTGTTCTCTGTTTTTGTTTCTCTATTTTATTTTTCCTGACTTCCAGTAAGTTTCTTAAACATTTTTTTCAGAATTCCATTTTGATTCATCTCTAGTGTTGTTGAGTGCATCTCTTTGTATAGCTTTTTAAACAGTTGCTCTAGGTATTACATTATGTATATATAATTTAGCACAGTAAAATGGTGTCATCTTTTTACCAGCTTGAGTATAGAAAGTTTATCTCTCTATGCCCCTGTACCTCTCCCCCCATTTATAATATAATTGTCTTAAATATTTCCACTATGTTCATCTAAAACCACGTGAAGCAGTATTATAATTTTTTCTGTTTCAAAGTTCAGTTAATATTTGCATACATTGACTGCTAAGGTTCACAACCTTAGGGAGGATAGGGCAGGGAGAGTAGTGAGAGTATAATTTTGGAATATAATTGTTATTTGTTAATTTTCTGTGTACTTCACTCGCTAATTCTTCTACCAAGTATTAATGGAATACCTACTATGCACTAGACACTGTGCTAAGGTCTGAGGTGTCTTAATTTGGTTCCATGGGAAACAGACTCTGAGATGGTGACTTGTGTCCAAACAATTTGTTGGGGAGGCTCTCAGGAAAAACATCTATGAGAGAGTTAGGGACAGGGATGGGCAGAAGAGAAGGTGAGCTGTGGTTCAGTTGCAAATGAAGACTTGCCTGATGGCACACAGATTGGAGGTGTGGGGGAGTCTTCAGAGTTATCCTGAATTGAGGCAATGAGACCAGGTCTTTGTATGTTCACATTGACCAGTTACTGCATGAGCGTGAATGCTAGTCAGCTATGTAAAATTCCAGAAAAGAGACTCAGCTGTGGGCTGACAGCGGCCAGTAATCCCAGCAGCTAGAAGAATGGGAGCCTTGTCCTGAGAAGGAACTGGGTGGTGCGCCATCGCACCCACAAGAAGTTACTAAGAAATGGATAGGACAGAATTTCTGTTTTCTTGGAGTTGGCAGTTGCACTAAGTGAGGCAGACATGTAAACAAATAATTAGGATCACTCATAGAAAGTTTAAAAAGAGCAATAAGCTAAAAGTGCCATAGGAACTCATATCAGGGAGCAACCAGCTCCTCTGCGTGGGTCAGGAAAAGCCTACTTTGCTCATTTGAGTTTTGAAGAGAAAACTCCATGCTATCACATCTCAGAGTAGGTAATGAATTACAAAAGCTTGAATTTGCTTTGAAAGATGGGATCTATACTTTGCCAAGTAAAGAGAAGTAAATCATGCATTAATGGAGCCGGTATTTTCAGTGAGTGAGCACCACAGGCACCATGAGTGAAGACCCAGCAAAGAGATAGGAAAGGTGAGCATGTGGGTTATGTATCACATAGAAAATAACCTTTGAAACTTTTATGACCCTCTCTAGGGCAAGAATGCTATTCTTTAAAAGGTTAGTCTACTACCAAAAAATTAAATAAATAAATAAAAAGACTACTTCATGTTTCATTCCAGAATCAATTTTTCTATTAAAAATAAATTGCACTTTAAGTAACCTGTGATATGTTCAGCTAGAGCTAGTGGCTAGATGAAACTTTTATGTCTGCAGTCCTGGTGATTTGGAAGGACTGTTGAACTATTCAGAGAAGAATGCAAATGTCTTTGATCTTCTGAAACTTGGATTGCCCCTTTTAACCTTAATTCTAGTGGAATTTCACTGCTGTTGGATGGGTATTATGCCCCGAGTGGTTGTTTTGTGTCCAATATTTGTGATCATTAGAAAAATCTAGAGCTTGTCTCCTTTTTATCCCCTTTGGCAGAGGCCCACTGCCCTTGAGGAGTTTAGAGTTCAGCTGGAGAGTCACATAAACATGAAACTGGGGAATGATTCACAGGCGAGACATAAGCAAGTGTGGGTGTGCTACAGAGAGTCCTTCAGGAGCTTAGAAGAATATGAGAAACCAGAAAATTTTCTTAGCGGAGGACAGCATGAAGCCAGATTTTGAAGGAGGAGATGGATTGGTAGAGAGAGGATGTGGCATTCAAAAGAGCCGGGGTAGCTGAACATAGGCCAGAGGAGGAGATGACTGAGATGTCTGTAGAGTCTAGACTAGCCAAGTCATTTCTTTTGGAAAGCAATGCTCTTTGAGAAAGAACCAAATGGGGTAATGAGAAAGTCAGACCTAGGAAAACTTGTTACTCAAAATGACAAGTAAAACTACATCTGTGACCTTGGACTCTTTATATCTACTGTGTTTCTCTGAAAATAAGACCAAACTGGAAAAAATCCCTAGCATGATTTTTCAGGATGACATCCCCTGAACATAAGCCCTAGTGCATCTTTTGGAGCAAAAATTAATATAAGACCCGGTCTTATTTTGGGGGAAACACGGTATTTGCTCACTTCCTTGAGAAATTATAAAGAGACCAAATGTATGTTCTGATAAAGATTCTTGGCCCTATGAGATGGCAAATTACTGGAAGGATGCTTCTGATTAACATGGACCTTAATGGCATCTGGTCCAAACATCCATCTTATGCTTAACTCTCTTTAGCAATGAATGCCGCAACCAAGTCTTCATTTAGCTGATGCTTGAACAACCCTAATGTTACAAAACCTAATGTTACTATCTTCTTGGGTTCTTGAAATAAAAATAAAAGGCTAAAATCTGTCACCTTGTGCCAGGTATGGCAGTCTATGCCCCTAGTTATAGGCTACAGGCTATATGTCTACATATTAGGCAAATTTATCCCCATTTTTTTTGGGTGGGGTGGTAGAGCTATCACAGTATAAACTGAGTTTAGTTTCAAATAAAAAGTCTAAGGATTTTTTTTTTTGTTTCTTTTTTCTTTTTTCCTCAGAGTCTGATCTTCATGCATCTGGGATTTATTTGGACTCAAATAAAGGACCTTATACTTGTTCCTATTAAATCCTATCATGTTAGATTCTATCCATTTTGAGTACCTGTGGAGATTCTTTGGTCCAAAATCTTTCTTTGAAAGATTGCTATTTCCCTTGGCTCAGTATAATTTGCAGATTTGAAGAACAGTTCCCATGACTTAACTGATACAATAATCAGGGTACAGTCAAGGAAAGAACCTTCAAGGTAGAGGGAAGAGAGAGACTGTTACCTTACTTGCTTACCTTATCCTAAAGCTATATAGGTGGGCCAGAGGATAATCCAGTAGGTATACACCAAAGAGGCTGGTGACCAGAAGGAGTAGAAGAATTGTGGGGTGGTGCATTCTTCTGCCGCAGCCCAGACATTTCTCAGCAGGTATGTAAGCATAATAGGATGGCTGCCACTTACTGGCACTGACTATGTGCCAAGGACAGAGCTAAGTGCATTACATATATTATGAGGTTAATATTATCACCCCTATTTTACATGTGAGAAAGTGATGACTTAGCTTAAATCCCCTATTTGTTGTCCTAAGTGGAAGGCGTAGAGACAAGAATCATATTGAAGTTTGTTTGACTCTTAAACATGAACTCATAATTACTGAATTACTGGAAGTTAGAGTCATATGAAGGCACAACCAGAGAACTCCCAGGGGTGGGAGGGGGGTCTCAGGGAATGTGAAGACCCTTGGTCTAGTCATTGTGAGTGTTCCCAAGTGTGTGAGGAGAGAAGAATCTCTGTCACTTTGTTTTGGCCTCTATTTGGCTTGTCCTTTTACGAATTAGCTTTTATTAATAAAATTATCTGCCCCTCACTGGAAGTATTAATTGCATAATTACAAATAACTCCAAATCAACTAATTGTGATGATACAAAGTATCATTTCACAGGAAGTGTCATAATGACAATCAAATTGATCTCAAATGTCCCCCCAAATTACAAAGAAACATGAACCGCAGAGACGTTGGGCACCGGACCTATTTCCCACCCAAGTAAAGGGTTTGAAGAGCACAGTGACCCAGGGACTCCTTAGTGCCCAGGTCTCCTTCCTTGGTTTGGTCAGGTCACAGTATAGGTACTGACCTCAGGGACACTTGGGGCTTCGGTCTTGGCTAGACGTTCTTTTCTGGATCTTATCAGGGTGTTTTCTGTTGAGGAAACAAATAACATCTTTTCTGAAGGCTGAGTCCACACTATCTCCAGATTTTATGCTCACATTGATTGACTATGTGGAGAAAAAAAAAATCTTGATTGTATGTGGGCAATGCCTACAGAACAGTGAGGTGAAGAATGATCAGCCTCATATAACTTTCAACAAAAGAAACGAAGAATGAAATAAGCAGCTTAGGTAGTAGAGCTGACCAGACGAAGGAAAGAATCAGTGACATCAAAGATAGAAACCTGGAAATGACACGGATGGAAGAAGAAAGAGACTTGAGACTTAAAAGAAATGAAAGAACTCTGCAAGAACTTTTTGATGGAATCAGAACAATATAAGAATAATGGGCATACCAGAAGGAGAAGAAAGAGAGAAGGGAACAGAGAGCGTATTCAAACAAATAGATGATGAGAACTTCCCAAACTTGTGGAAAGAACTGGATCCTTGAATCCAAAAAGCAAATAGAACACCTAATTACCTCAATCCCAACAGGCCTTCTCCAAGGCACATTGTATTGAAGCTGTCAAAAATTAACAACAAAAAAAATCCTCAAGGCATCCAGGGAAAAGAAGATGGTAACCTACAAAGGAAAGCCCATTAGATGATCATGAGATTTTTCAGCAGAAACTCTATAAGCCAGGAGGGAGTGGAACCAAATATTCAAACTATTGAAAGAGAGAAATTATGAGCCAAGAATACTATATCCAGCAAAGATGTTCTTTAGATATGAAGGAGGAACAAAGACCTTTCCAGACATACAGAAGCTGAGGGAATTTTCTAACACATGATCTGTACTACAAGAAATACTGAAGGAGGCTATTTGACCAGCAGAAATAGGGATAATTTGTGACAACCAAAACATAAAAGGGGGAAGAGTAAAGGCCCGAATTGGAATATGGTAATAAAGAAAGTAAACATGCTGAAGAAAATGGAATACTCTAAATATGAAACTTTGTTTTACGTAAACTAAGGGTAATCACTCAAAAAACATCCAGGACTGAAATATATAATGTAATAAAAGAAGAAACAGAAGAAAAATCGTAGACCACCACCACACAGAAATAATAGACAACAACAAAAAGGCAAAGAAACAATGGAGACAGTCTTATCAGAAAACCAAAGATAGAATGATAGGAAATTCTCACATATCAATACTCACCCTAAATGTAAATGGACTGAACTCACCAATAAAAAGGCACAGAGTAGCAGATTGGATCAAAAAACTAAACCCAACCACATGCTGCCTCCAAGAGACACATCTCAGCTACACGGACAAATATAGGCTCAAAGTGAAAGGGTGGAAATTGACACTCCAAGCAAATGGTATCCAGAGAAAATCAGGTGTAGCCATAATGATATCAGATGAAACAGACTTCAGGATAGGTAAGAAGAGACAAAGATGGACATTTCATAATGATAAAGGGGACTATACAACAAGAAGACATAACAGTCATCAATATTTATGCCTCCAATCAAGGAACACCAAAATATATCAATACCAAGTAACTACTAACAGAACTAAAAGGAGAAATTGACCAAAACACAATTATAGTAGGGGACCTAAAAACATCATTGACAGCTATGGCTAGATCATCCAAACAGAAAATAAATAACGAAATAACAGCCCTACATGACACATTAGATGAAATGGACATATTTGACATTTATAGAGCACTTCATCCTAGAATATCAGACTATACATTTTTTTCTAGTGTACATGGAACATTCTCAAGGATAGACCATATATTGGGACACAAAACTAGCCTCAGCAAATTTAAGATTGAAACCATACCAAGCATATTCTCTGTTCACAAGGCTTTGAAATTCAATATCAACTGCAGAAAAAAAGCAAGAAAAACCACAAATATGTGGAAATTAAACAAAATACTTTTAAAGAACGACCAGGTCAAGGAAGAAATAAAAGGAGAAATCAAAAGATACGTAGAAACAAATGAGAATGAAAACACATCCTACCAAATTTTTGGGATACAGCGAAAGCAGTTTTAAGAGGGAAATTTATATTATTACAGGCCTATCTCAAGAAACAAGAAAAATCCCAGATAAATAACCTCACGTTACACCTCAAAGAACCAGAAAAAGAAGAACAAATGAAACCCAAGGTCAGCAGAAGAAAGGAAATAACAAAAATCAGAGCAGAACTAAATGAAATAGAGAACAAAAAGACAATTAAAAAATTTAATCTGACAAAGAGCTGGTTCTTTGAAACGATTAGCAAAATCGACAAACCCTTGGCTAAACTCACTAAGATAAAAAGAGAAAACACAGTAATAAACAAAATCAGAGATGAAAAAGGGGAAGTTATCACGGATACCACAGAAATACAAAGGATCATCCAAGAATACTATGAAGGACTGTATGCCACCAAATTCAGTAACCTACAAGAAATGGACAAGTTCTTAGAAACATATAGCCTTCCAAGGCTGAATCATGAATTACTGGATAATCTAAACAGACCGATCACCAGTAACGAAATTGAATCAGACATCCAAAAACTTCCCAAAAGCAAAAGTCCGGGACCAGATGGCTTCACTAGTGAATTCTACCAAACCTTCAGAATATCTAATACCTGTCTTACTCAGTCTTCCAAAAAAATTAAAGAAGAGACAGTACTGCCTAACTCATTTTATGAGGCCAACATTACCCTGATACAAAACCTGGTAAGGCTAACACACAAAAAAGAAAACTACAGACCAATATCTCAGATGAATACATATGCAAAAATCCTAAACAAAATTCTAGCAAATCGAATACAACAATGCATTAAAAAGATTATTCATCACGACCATGTGGGGTTCATCCCAGGGGCACAAGGATGGTTCAATATATGCAAATCCTTCAACTTGATACATCACATAAACAAAGTAAAGGACAAAAATCATATGATTATATCAATTGATGCAGAAAAAGCATTTGACAAGACACAACATCTATTTATGATTAAAATACTTAATAAAATAGGTATAGAAGGAAAATAACATAATAAAAGCCACATATGACAAGCCCTCATCTAATATCATAATTAAAGGTGAAAAACTGAAGCCCTTTGCTCTACATTCAGGAACACAACAGGTCTGTTCCCATCACCTCTGCTTTTCAACATAGTGTTGGAAGTCCTTGCCAGAGCAATCAGGCAAGAGAAAGAAATAAAAGGCATCCAAATTGGGAATGAAGAACTTAAATTGTCACTCTTTGCAGATGACATGATGCTATATATAGAAAACCCTAAAGACTCCACCAAAAAGCTATTAGAAACAATCAACGAATACAGTAAAGTTGCTGGCTACAAAATCAACATACAAAAGTCCATTGCATTCCTATATACTAACAATGAAATCTCATAAAAAGAAAACAAAAAAAAAAACAATTTCTTTTGCAAATGCAACAAAAAGAGTAAAATACCTAGGAATAAACTTAACCAAGAATGTGAAAAACCTATATGCTGAAAACTACAAGACATTTTTATAAGAAACTGAAGAAGACCCAAAGAATGGAAAGACATTCCGTGCTCATGGATTGGAAAAATCAACATAGTTAATATGGCCATATTACCCAAAGCAATATACAGATTTAATGCAATCCCCATCAAAATCCCAATGGCATTTTAAAAAAGAAATAGAACAAAAAGTCATCAGATTTGTATGGAACCATAAAAGACCCCGAATAGCCAAAGCAATCCTAAGGAAAAAGAACAATGTTGGAGGTATCACACTCCCTGATGTTAGCTTGTACTACAGGGCTACAATAATCAAAACAGCATGGTGTTGGCAGAAAAACAGACATACAGACCAATGGAATATAAATGAAACCATACATAAACTCACATACATATGGACAGATAATTTTTGGCAAAGAAGTCAAAAGCATACAATGGAGGAAAGACAGCCTCTTCAATAAATGGTTCTGGGAGAATTGGAAAGCCACGTGCAAAAGAATGAAACTGGACAGCAATCTGTCACCATGTACCAAAATTAATTCAAAATGGATTAAAGACGTAAGCATGAGACCTGAAACAATAAACTGCATATAAGAAAACATAGGTACTAAGCTTACGGACCTTCTATTCAAAGATCATTTTATGAATTTCACTCCAAAGGCAAGGGAAGTAAAAGCTAAAATGAATGAATGGGACTATATCAAATTTAAAAGTTTCTGCCCAGCAAAAGAAACCATCGACAAAATAAAGAAACAACAAACTGAATGGGAGAAGATTTTTGCAAGCAGCGCCTCTGATAAGAGTTAATATCCAAAATATACAAGGAACTCGTTAAACTCAACAACAAAAAAAGAAACAATCCAATTAAAAAAGTCAGAGGACCAGAAGAGACATTTCTCCAAAGAACATACAAATGGCAAATAGACATATGAAAAAATGCTCAACATCACTAATCATCAAAGAAATGCAAATAAAAACCATAATGAGATATCACCTCACCCCAGTTAGAATGGCTATCATCAACAAGACAAGTGTTGGAGAGGCTGTGGAGAAAAAGGAACCCTCATACACTGTTGGTGGGAATGCAGACTGGTACAGCTGCTATGGAAGACAGTGTGGAGGTTCCTCAAAAAATTAAGAATAGAATTACCAATGACCCAGCAATCCCTTTCCTGGGTATCTACCCAAAAAAATCTGAAAACATTTATCCATAAAGACATGTGTGCTCCAATGTTCATTGCAGCTTTATTTACAGTGGCCAAGACATGGAAACAAACAAAGTGTCCTTCGATAGATGAATGGATAAAGAAGTTGTGGTATATCTACACCATGGAATACTATTCGGCGGTAAAAAAAGATGATATAGGAACATTTGTGACAACATGGATGGATCTTGAGAGTATGATGCTAAGCGAAATAAATCAGACAGAAAAAGTAGAGAACCACATGATTTCACTGGTATTTGGTATGTAAAACTAAAAACAAAAGAACAAGACAAACAAATGAAGGAACAAAAATTCATAGACATAGACAATAGTTTAGGGATTACCAGAAGGTAAGAGGGGAGGGGTCTCTAGAAGAGGGTAAACAGGGTCTAATATGTGATGATGGAAAGAACTGACTCTGGGTGGTGAACACACAATGTGAGATATAGATGATGTGATACAGAATTGTACACCTGAAATCTATGTAACTTTACTAACAATTGTCACCCCAATAAACTTTAATTAAAAAAAATATCTAGCTCTGTGAGTGCGTGGAAGTAATGAGATCAAGGTGGATCATTATAGTAAGAAAAAAGGGGGAGCAGAGATGGTGAATCAGTTGACTTTTCAAAGCAGGTCGTCTCAGGAGTGGAGAAGCAAAACCGCTGCTCCTGCTGCTTCTGCTGGTCGTGACGATGATGACGACGACGACGATGATGATGATGATGGTGATAATGATGGTAGCGGACATTTACTGAATGCATAGCTGTGTGCCAGGCATTGGGCTAAGTGCTTTGCATATACTATCTTACTTAATCTTCACAACAGTCATGTGAGATGAATATTAATTTCATACCCATTTTATAAATGAGGAAATGGAAGTTTTAAAGACATTCAGTAACTCTGACCAGAATCAATCAGCTATTCAATTGTTAAAGCAGATACCAATTTGATTCTGGGCTTTTGTTCGTTCCAAGGGAATTCTTGGTCTCCTCCTCAGCTGAAATCATCCGTGAACGTCAGAAACTTCACCCCAAGAGCCAATGGCTGTCTTCTGTGTCCCCCAACACCTCTGACTGATCTCTGAACCCTCTGACCTAGAGAAAGGAGTCTGTATCATGTATCACAACTTTCATATTTTATTCTTATATCTTGAGAACATTGTTTACATTCGTGAAACTATTTGACACACTGAAAATTATAATTTACATTCGTGAGGCTGAGGTCCTAGTCTCAGCTTTTCCATTGACTAGCTGTGTCGCCTTAGGCAAGTCAACCTCTTTGAGCCTCAGTTTCCCCTTTGTGGAATGATAACCATATAGCCTCTAGTATCCTTCCCCAGGATATTTTAACTCTTTGATTCTTCTCCTGCAGTTAGGAACACTTAGCCTTCACATGTGAAATGACAAAGAAATAGCTGAACCAAAGCACAATATCCTAGAAACAAATGTCATTTACAAACATAAATGACTGTCGCTTTGCCAGTATCATTTTGGACATTCCAGGCCCTTTTTATAGGGTGACCACATAATTTATATTCCAGATCAGGACACTTGGAATGAAAGCAGGTGTTGTTCATAATTGCACCAGGACAGCAGGCATAACCAGGACCTTCACTTTTCCCTTACACAACCTTCCCCTTGCTCCCCTTTCTCCTCCTCCTCTCTCCTCCCCTTCTCTTCCTTGAGCTTCAACAAGAGTGAAAGGCACAAGACAAAGGTGTGAGCTCCCTCAGCCCCTTAATGGAGTGTTAAGTTCAAAACCAAGGTGTGACCATTTAAATGCTAACACTTTTAGGCAAGTTTGTCTGCAACAGAAACACCCTGTTTAAGGCTGATTTCCCCCTTTAGTCTTAAAAACCGTTTTGCATTGTTAATTTCCACTCCGTTCCAGTAACTTGCTTATTATTTCTTTCTGCATTGCTTCATTTTAAACAATTCTTTGACTTTGTAGTTGGCTGGGAGAACACCAAAAGAACCCCAGTCTTGGACCCCAACAAGGAGCAAGATCTTTTGTAATTTCCTGGGTTTATTTTCCTGCAAACTGCTTCAGTGTTTCTGGGATGCTCTGGAAATTCTGGGGGTCTGCAAATGGGTTTCGTGATAGTCAGGGAGCAACTTGAAGTGATTCCGTTTACAAATATAGTTTCTGTGAACCGCTTGTTTTTTAGAGGAAATATTGCTGAGCTCAGTGTCATGTACCTGCCCTCTCTTTACTGAAAATCAAATCAGCCCTTTTCCCAGGGCCACCAGAATCCTGGTTATTACTCCAAAACTATTTTTAAAAATATAAAATGGAGCTAGTTAAATTCTTGACTTAAAAAAAATGCTATTATCAAATACTTATCTAAGTTCCTCAAAGTAACTACATAATATACTTTTGGTGAACCGAATTACATTTTAAACCAATTCTATATAGAACTTGGCCATTTTATTTTAGGTTTAGCAAAGGAGTAAAATATATGACTTTTTCCTATTAAAATAGTAAATACAGTGCTTGGTGACTCATATTTTAAAAAATCTTAAGGAATTATTTTGCATTGCTCAATTAAAGCCCTCTCATTTAATGACATTTCCTGTCCTGACATTTTCTCTCTACATGGTCACTATTTTCTAAAGTATGATTTATCATCAGCGTTTGAATGAACCACAAAACTTCTTCTGAGATCACTGCTATTTCTGCAATTATGATCAAAAAATTGTTTTCTCTATTGTCTACAGCTGATGGATCTTTGTTTTAAAATGTTTTCTGTAGTTGTAGAGAATGTATACTTTTTGAAATGTAGTTTTAGCCAATGGCCAAAGAGTCAGGTGGAATAAGAGTTGATGCAGTGTAAAATTAATAGCATTAAAAAGGCTTAACACTCAAATCTGCGTTTCTTCTGTAAGTTGTTTCTATCTACTGTCGTCTCTGGGAGAGTTTGTGGGTATGGTGGGCATATAGTGGGCCCAACGAAGGTGGAGTCTGATCAATAGTCTCTAGATTTCAGGTTCCAAATGTTGCTGTCCACATCAGAAATCAAAATCAGTAGTTTCCATTGAGAATTATAACCCGACTGGTGGGTCTTTATAACATGCCAAATTATGACCAGAAGAATTGGGACAAGCAAGGGAAGTAAGAGCTTAATACCTAAGAAGTCCATCTATGCTTAGCTGTGTGAGCTTGAGAAATTATTAGACCTATCCATCTACTAAATGGGTGAACTCATAAGGATAGAGTGAGAATTAAATTATATATATATATATATATATATGTATATATATATGTATGTGTATATATATATGTGTGTGTATATATATGTGTATATATATATATATATATATATATATATATATTTAAATGCATAGGAAAATGATTACAACATGGTAGGTAGTTAATAAACCACTGACTGAAATATTTGATGCAATAGGAATTATTTTGGAGTTTTATTCAAGACAGTGGCTTCAGGAATAAAGGATTAATTTGTTTTCTAACCTGGTGTCATTAAATTTGACCAATACCAACCTGTACAATTCACAACCACTACAAGAACACAAGGTACTCACAGTGTTAATTTATAAAAGTTGAGCCCAAGTTTTCTGGCTCTGGCTGCCTCTATCAGGGACGGCATTTTAATAGATGGAGAGCAAATGGTGTTGAGAGCAAATGGGTAATTGTCTGGCCCTAATGTTTCCTTCCAACGTATTCTAGTTCCTTAGCAGTTATCTTCACAAATTAGAGCCATGTAAGAAAGTCTTGGTTTCTTTTTCATGCTTGATTTCACACATGTTCACAGATCTGCCCTGAGAGTTAGGCTTTTTATTCGGTGTCTGTAAGACCTGAGAGGGGCTCATTACCATGACATGCAAAGCCTGACATTATCCAGTTAGGGCCAGGAGAGCTTGGGTACAAGCCAAAGTCAGTGCAATGAATGTTCCTTGTCTGGTACCACTGGTCATGTACACTCTCATTTCATCAACAAATATTTATTGGACACTTACTGTGTACCAGGCTTTGTTCTAGGATTGAGGAGTCAGCAGTTAACATGGGGATCTTGCATTCTGGAGCGGGAGACAGACAAAAAAGCAAGAGAGCAAAGGGAAAAAAAGAAAAGAGAGAGGAATAAATCAGAGCATATAGGAGCTACATGGAGAATTAAAATAAAATGACGGGATGTAGAGTGTCTTCTTCAGACAAGGTGGTCAAGGGAGGCCTCTCTGTGAGGTGATATCTAAGCTGAGCTCTGAATCATAAGGACACAAACATGTAGCAATGAGTGTGAGTGACAGTCAGGCAGTGGGTACCATTCATGCAGAGGCAGCCAGATGGGCACCAGCTTGGTGACCACAAGGACAAGACCAAAGGCCAGGGTGGCTGGGAAGAGAGTAGCAGAGGGTGTAGAAGATGTAGTCAGGGTCAGAGTCAGCAAGGGCTTTATAGCCAAAGTAAGGAAGTTTAGAATATTTGTAAATGTGACGAGAAGCCATTGGATGGTTTTAAGCAGAGGAGTAACATAATCGAATTATGTAAATTCATCATTAAAAAAGTCATTCTGTGTGCAGAAGGATTATAGCAAAAAAGAATGGAAACAGGGAGACTATTCTGTATCCCAGGCAGGAGGTGCTTGTCGCCTGGATAAACATAGAGATGATGGTGGAGGGAAGGGGTCAGATTTAGATCTATTTAGAGGCAGGGTCCTCAGGACTTGCTAATGGGCTGGATGAAGAGGGGGAAGGGGAGGATGAGTCCCATGTGTTTGGCCTGACGAACCGCACGGAAGGTGCTGTTTCCTGAGATAAGGATGACAAGAAAAGGAATGGGTTAATGGGAAAAGTGTCAGGTAACAGCTCTGGGAGCACTCCTGAAGATCCTGTGGGTGAATACACTATTGCCACCTCTCTCTGTGTGTGTACTCGCTCGCGTGTACTCTGCCTCATTTCATCTTGCAGCCAAAATGAAACAGAAGACGCTCTCCAAATTAGAAAACCCTCAAGCATATTTAGCCTTTAGGTGAAAGAAGAAAATGAAAAATATATATTAAAAGAAAATTTTATTTTAAAAAGCTAATATCCATTCTTAGTATACGTGCTGCCGAAGCAAGCACAGCTAATATCCATTCTTAATTAATGTTGCCTCGGATACAGTTTAACTCTAAAGTTGTTTGAATATGTATGTAAATGCATATATTTATGACAGAAAAGAATATATATACACAACAATACATATCAACCAATACCACTTCACCTACTCCTTTCCATTACTCTTATCATTATTATTATTGATTGCCTTCCTTTATCTTTTGATGAATTTAGCCAAGTTATGAACACTAGAGGGCAGAATTAGAGGGGCTGAGATCTTTGCTTCTTTCCTTGATTAATCTTTAAAATGTGGGATTATGGATGGTTTTTATTTTGTGTTTTTCAATACTTTTAAATAAATTTATCTCAATCACACAAATACAGCCATTAATGCCTGAACAAAGGTATAGATCACAAACCAAAGAACGATAGCATTGAGGATTGGAAGAACTCTTGGGGAAAATCTCTTCTCCCATATCCCTGCTGATATCTGTTGAAGGAGTATTCACAAGTCCCCAGAACATTCATTCCATGGTTGGGCAGTAGTAGTTATTAAGAAGTTGGTTCTTAGCATTGAACAGAAAGCTACCCCTGGACAAATTTCTCTATTCGTTCCCATCGTGCCTTTGGCAGAAACAAAAACAAGTCAACCTCCCCTTCTAAATGATAATTCTTCAAATATTTGAAGACATATCTCTCCTTGTTTCCTTTCTTTCTCTTTTTTCCTATCTTTCTTCTTTCCTTCCTTCCTTCATTCCCTCTTTCCTTCCATCCGTCCTTCCCTTTTCCTTTTCTTTCTTTTTCTTTCTTTCTTTCTCCCCGCCCTCTCTCTCTCCCTGTCCCTCCCTCCCTCCCTTCTTCCCTCCCTCCTTCTTTCCTTCTTTCCTCTTAATTTTTTAAACCAAAACAGATCCAATTCTTTCAACATTTCCTTCTGTGATATGATTTCTTGACCTCTTATCACCTTAAAGTGTGATTCCTTTCAACGCTTTGTGTTTAAACAATGGTTTTAACTTAAGTTAGGAAGCCATGGTCCAATGTAGATAAATTGAAGAAATCAGTCCGTTGATACTGCTCCTGGGAAGTGGGGCAGTTGCAGTGGGGTTTTCTAATCGTCTCTGCAATTACACAAAGGAACTACAAATCCTGAATCCCACCTTCTGGTTCTGGATTAATTGTATTTGGGTATAGGTACCTATAAAAAGAATTACAGCATCAGAAATGCTCAGTGTTAGAAGGAAACACATTACTCACCTTCACTCACTGAAGAATTCTCTCAGGGGAGAAGGCAGAGGAATAAGTGGTTCAGAACACAGGCTCTGGAGCTGGACTGCCTAGACTTGATTTCAGGACTTCGCTGGGCTTCATTTTCCTCACCTATAAAATGACAGTGCTGTCACTGATAACACTCTATGAAGAGAGTGTTATACAGTGTCTGGTATATAGTAAGAACCTATAATTGTTAGCCACCACTAGCACCGTCGTTACTATTGTTTGTATAGTAACCCTGACAGATGATCGACCAGACTCTTAGTTCTGGGAAGTTCATTACTCCCCAGGGTGATTCCTTCCCAGTGTTCAACAATCCCAGTACTAATATGTCCGCTGTGCCCTGTAACTACCACTCATGGAGCCCAATTCTTTCTTCTCTAATATCAGTGTAGCTTCTCTCTCGTGAGACAGTTCTTTATATATTGAAGGTAACTATCATACATCATTATGTCATTTACTGACATTTATTAAATACCTATTAGATAAACTAGACTCTACGTTTTATGGGGCCAAATGTCCTGTAGGTTTGCTCATCACTGTAAAGCGAGCACCAAGTGCAGTATCTGACATATACTGGGTGTTCAAATTGAATAATTGAGAAATGAATGCCTTCTTTGTTAGTTAGGACATTAGTAAGAATTTCATCAAAGACTATGCTTTGATGTCGAGATTTGTGACATGTCAGGAGTAGAGCAATAATTCAATTCCAGTTAAACATTACTAAAAGCTTTCTATATGTCAGATGCTATACTAGGTATCAGAGATACAAAACGTAATCGAATGTGGTTCCTCCATTAGTGACCTACTAAAGCAGCTCACAAACAGGCCATTTCAATGAAAAATGCTCTAGGAATGTCTGTCTGAGAAAATTCTCTATCTGGAAGCAGTATGCTTAGTCAAAGTCCAGAAAATAGAACAGATGGAAAATAGAACAAGAGCTGAGAAGTCTGCTCATTATGGGGCTGAGCAGGAGAAAAACAAAAAAGATGTAGTAGAGATTAGAAGGGGGAGAGTCAGAGACAAAATAAGAAGTAGATACATTGAAAGCTGCCTTAGCGAAGAATTCAGTGAATCCAGTGTGTCTGATAGTTGTTGCTTGTGAATCTTGGATGGAACAAGGTCTGTGACATTTTAATTACCTTAGCCTGACTAGAGTGGGTACTGCAGATTTGTAATTATATAGTGTAACTTTACCAGCCTGGAAATTCAAATAAGGACACATAACATTGTTGGTGTATTTCACCGATTTATTAGTGTCCATCACTAATACCAGGATTTCAACCTTCTAGATAATTTTATTCTCAAGGAGAGTCCCACATATGATTAGGGACATGTCTACTCATGATCTTCTTCCTCTGTCCTCTTTTGAGGCCTTTGGAAGAAGCATCTCTCCACCAAAGGGGGGCACCTCTCGTCCCTGATCCTCTGCTTGTCATAGCAGGGCACATGTTGCTGCTCTGTGGTCCTCTCCCAAATGGGGTGAAAATCCCTCCAACTCCGTACTCTGGGCCCTTTTATCACATGGGCCCAGAAGCTACACTGTTTGTGTCCAGAGTCTCACCAAGTCCAGCGTGAGAGGGTCTCTCAGCTTGGGCCCAAGGACTCAATTCCTACAAAAAGTCAGATATAATTCTTTGGCTTAAACTGAGAGTAGACATTACAGTGCTGTTTCTGAATCCAGTGAAACATGCACACATACACGTACTCTTTGTTATCTTCCAAGAACCAGTTCCCCAGCATCGTTCCTCCTAGCTTATGCCAAATAACTAAAGGCCTCCTACATATTTATTAATACAGATTGTTGTAGCCAGCCTCCAAGATGGCCCCCAATAAGTCCTGCCTCCCGGTGGTCATTCCCTTGTGTGGTCATCTCCCACACCAGCGTCGGTCTCTGTGAGCAAGCACATACAACAGAGATGGTGCACTATGTCAAGATTAGGTAATAAAAGATACAATTGTTTCTGCTTTGAGCTGTCTCCTACTCTCTTTCTTTTAGATCACGTGCTCTGAGAGACACTGGCTGCTATATTCTGAGCCTTGCAAAGAGGTCCAGGTTATGAGGAACTTAGGCTTCCGGACAACATGCAGTGAGGAACCGCGGACGGTAGCCAGCAGCCATGTGAGTGAGCCGTCTTGCAAGCAGATCCTCCAGCCTCAGTCAGACCTCCATATGATGTAACTCTGGCTGACAGCTTGATTTCAGTATCCCAAGAGACCCTGCTCCAGAACCACCCTGCTAAGCCATTCTCAGTTACTGGACACTCAGAAATTGTGAGATAATAAATTTTTATTGTTTAAAGTTGCTATATTCTAGGAAATTGTTACACAGGGAAAATTTATTTCAGGAAAAATAAATTTGTATTAGGAAAAACTGATACAAAACTAGAGAGGCAGTGAGGGGTCAATTTTAGACCCCATACACCAACGCATGGGTTCAGCCAGTACTAGCCTGTTAGGGTGGTATAAAGAATTCGTGGTTGCTTATTTCATGGAAGATTGGTAATGTACTGGGGAGAAGAAAGGCAAAATGGCTAAAACACATTGCTTTCAATAAGAAAGTTCTTGCTGCTTAACTACATACGATCATGATGATGACAAATCGCTCATCAGGACCTCAGCATGTCCTGTTGTATAATAGAGTTAACTAATGCACACTTCCCCCCATTCCTAAGGGTTAACACAAAAACACATAGGACAACGTGGATGCTTTCCTCCAAGGATTCCGTAGAAATCCAGTGTGCTATTATTTTCCATTTTTAATATGAATTGACAAGGGCCACTTTAGCCTGTTAGCACTTCCTTTCTGAAGAAGAACCCCGACATCTTTTAGTGCCCTTAGCAGCAAATGACTTATGCCAGAGCCTATTCTCTTCTTTCGATGGAAATCCTACTGACACCTGTTATGCTGCCTAGTAGATGAAGAAGATTTTCTAGAATGTGGGTGAAATGGGAGCTTTGGCAGCTGAAAGGAATGCAGGCTGTAGGCCTACCTCTTGACAGCTGGAGAAAAATTGTTGGTGGTCGGGAACAGTTTGGAATGCCTGTTTGCTCATAGAGAAATGTGTCTGTGTCAACTGAAATGGCAGGTTTTCTTTTCTGTCTTCTCAGCCCTGCAGCTACAACTTCATTAGTACTGAGGCTATTTTATGAAGACTTTATATACCCGCAGGTTGTCATTCTGGTTTAATTACTAATCCCGGTCACATATTAAGGGCTTTGATTAAGCAATTTGCTTTTTTCCCTTCCTCTCTTCCATCTCATTGAAAGATTACAGAGTTTGAGCATGAGGTTAAAGGATTACGCCTGAATCCTGAGAGTCCCGACACCGCTCCAGCTGCCTGTCATTTCCTGGAGTGGTTACTTATCTGTCAATATTTCTTCTCTTTTTTCCCAAGTCCCAGGCCTACTTGATCTTGTCCGTTTGGCTCGGCTGGTGGAAGAATAACAAGGGTCTTCCCATCATGCAACATTCCGGGATACATCATGACAGAGAAATCTCAAAGCCCAGGTCAATTATAACAGAAGATGTGCACCACCTCTGCCCCAGAACGTCTTCTGGGGCTGCAGTTGTTTCAAACGAAGTCACCTGAAAAATACGAGGAAATGTGCTATCAGTTCCTGCCTGGCTTTCTGCTTGTTTAGCAGGATACAAATAGCAGAAGACTAATGCTCTGTGTGTGTGGTTTTGTGGTCAGGAAGAGGGAATAAAGTTGGCAGCTACCTCATTGTGCCATAATTACTTTTTAATTAGAATTCATTGAATACAGATGGATTCTTCCTGTTCTTTCTCCTACTGATGTTTTTAATATTCCCACATCGGATATCATGAGGCAGTAGCCAGCAGTGAATTACATAAAATAACCCTGTAGCTGGTAGTGACTTACAGAAAGTAACCAACTTAACCATTTGTCTTAGATGAAAAATGATCTTACACCTTTTTGTGGATTCTATTGCTGGTTTGTTGATATAGTGTTTGTTTACTCTTGTTCCTGCAGGAAAAAAATATCATAGTTCTTGTATCAAATTACTGTAACTGACTGGAACATTTTTATTTCAAATAATGTACCATCGTTTCTTTTTCATGGTGACACTAATAAATTTGCAGCATTTCTCATTCTTTCCCCTCCTACTAATAAATAATTTGAACCCAAACGTGAATGGAATGTACAATTTCATGCTGTTATAAGAAATCATTGCTCATCACATTCTAATTGTAACTAAGTTTGAACCTGAATAGCTATTTGCAGTATTTTGATAGAAATAAGAAGTAATTTCCATTTTTTTGCTCCAGGGTCTCTCTACATGAACTGACATATGATGCATTTTTGAAGTCACACTTAATAATTCTCTTTTCATTATAAACAACCGCACCCTTGTTGAATAGCAGATCTAAAATTAGGCTTACACAGGCATATGTAGTATACCTAAGAAACATGATTTATTCCAATTCAATAATGGCATAGATTTATAAAGCTTGACTACTCCAATGCTCCTCGTTATGGTTGTAAAATATTTGTGGCCGCTGTGGGATTTTCTAGATCATTATTTTAAAAAAGGAAAAACCCATTTTGACAGATGAACTGGGGCCATTCTGAGCAAATCACAGATACTTCATATAACAAGGCCTCCAAAGAGGGGAGCATACACTTATTACTATGGCAACCCGGATCAAACCACTATTTTAGTAGAGAGTTTCCAGTTTTACAATGCAATGATGATTGTTTATAGTACCATTGAAACCAGATTCAGCAAAGGTTTAAGAAATGAGCTGACAAGAGGAAAATCATTATAGATAAACTGGGGATACCTGAATGGGCTACCATGGAATATGCCATTGTTTGATCAAATACTGAAATTTATTGCCCAGGACAATAGAAATACTGGAAGAGGATCCAGATGATGAGATACATCCTGAAGTTTCTTCTCTTACAATGTTTCAGACTAAGATCAGTCCTATCCTAACACCTCGAAAGCAAAGAGTTTTTGTTTTTTGGAACATGTCTCTCATATCCCTTATTTTTCTATCTGTAAAATATGTACTTGTAACTTTAAAGTTGTGGGCTAATGCTTCTTTTCCTAACACATTCCATTTGACAGAGAGTGACACGGCACAACTCAAGACCTATGCCCATCACACAGGGCTTTGTGCTTGCACATGTCTATATGAAGTGACAGCTGGATGCGGCGCTGTGTCGTTATTTTGATATAAATGGAATTTTTACACAGAAAGAGAAAAATTGTCTGGATCATGAGTTGCCCATTTTGCTGAATTTGCCTCAAAATATCTAAAAAACACTATTGGTTAACAAAGTGCATTGAAGTGAAGGGTTGAATAATCATTTATTTGTTTAGCAACTATTTATTGAGCATCTCCTGTGTGCCAGTCGGTGTGTAAATGGGTACGCATGTTGCTAGGTATGTAGTGGTCGAGTTTATGGTCTAGGGCAGGAGTGTCCAAAATTTTATCAACGTTTTTCACCAAAGGCCATATGCGGTAAAATACACAAACAGCTGGGTCACTCACTCGAGGTGAAGTACGTATTGCCTCACCTGGTTTATTTAAGTAAGCTAAATATATTTTTGGAATTTGCTGCTGACCAATTAAAAATGGATTGCGGGCCACAGTTGGCCCGTGGGCCGCAGTTTGGACACCCCTGGTCTAGGGTGAGGCTGTAAAGAAATATTGAAGGATGTAGAAATAGAAAATAACTGAATGCGAATGGAGTTTGGATCCACTACAATACTTATTAACCTGAACAGTCTTCCAGGGTTTGAAGAGACAAAGGAGAACCACATTTATTGAGTATCTGTTTTAAGCAAAGCTCTATGCTAAGTGCTCTTCATGCAATTATCTCGTTTAATATCCTGAGAAATTGCAGATACTATTATG
Organism: Rhinolophus hipposideros; assembly: GCF_964194185.1. Classification (NCBI taxonomy): domain Eukaryota; kingdom Metazoa; phylum Chordata; class Mammalia; order Chiroptera; family Rhinolophidae; genus Rhinolophus; species Rhinolophus hipposideros. Next base: position 27,795,879 of record NC_138054.1, on the reverse strand, counting down.
TTTATTTTGCAGATAAGTAAACTGAGATTCAGAAAGTTTAAATAAAAACTCTTAAGTGTATTGAACAAATATGTATGTAGCTCTTATTATGTATCCTGCACTATTGTAAGCACTCTACAAATATTAACTTTAATTAAACACTTGTTATAATCATGTAAAGTGGTACTGTTATATTCTCCATCTAATGGATAAGAAAATGAAGCACAGAGAGGTTGGATGACTTGCTTCGTCACACAGCTAGTAAATGGCAGAGGCAAGATATGAGCCCAGGAAGTGTGCTCATATTACTACCACAGCTTAGTGCAGGCACATGCTATGTAATTAACAGCTGTAACCTGTTGTCGGCAATCAACAAGCTGTAAGCCAGAAGTAATCCACAGCTGAAAGTAGCCAACAACATGACTGTGGTTTGAGGCAGGTTGGCTGATTTAGCACACGCTCACTTTGTTCTTAGCCTCTGAGCCTACATAGTCAGATATACACACTACACCAAACACTTAAGTATCAAACATACACTGCATTTATTTTATTCACATATCTTATCTTGACTATTCCTTGTCAACAATAAAATAATGCCTCCAAATCATTTCCAAGATTTCATTTAGAGTAATGAGATCACACAATTATAATTTATTTCTGAGCAACTGATTAAATCCATAAACAATTTCACAATGTCAGAAAGTTTTGAAAAACTTAAGTAGCCTTGGATTATGTGAGGTAAATGCTCTGGCTATAAACTATACCAGCTTTTATTCAATGGGGAGTGTGCATGTTTATAAATTAATTTGTGATTTCAAAGGGAGAAGCACCCGTTTAAGCTGATGTGGCATTCTTGGAAATAAGTAATAAATGGGCACTGTTTGGGGCCACCAGCACCTGTTTCCCCATGGTTTTGCTGGAGATGCCCTGAATTCTCCTTGGGAAAGACCTTCATCTCCCCTCCCCCACCCATCGCTTTTCACATTGCTGTATCGAGAGTGGCTCCAAGGCTGTATGGTACCTCTTGCGGGGAGAACCCTTCTCTTTGTGGATTTGTTGATAATGGAACTAATGACAGTCACCTCCCCACCACATGGGGACCTGAAAATGACGCCAACATGGAGGGGAGCAGAACCAAGAATTGGGAAAAGTGGCACCTGAATGTAGGCATACGTCTGGACTTTTCAGTTATAGAAGCAAATACTTTTTTATTTTTTTGTCTAAGCCAGTTTGCGTTAGAATTTGTGTCAATTGCAGCCTCAAGAGTCCTGATTAATACAAGATGACAAAACTATTCTAACAACTTCTTGTTAATCCTTCATCCTCACCACCTCTCTCCCACTCTCTATATCTAAGACATCAGGAAGCCTTATCTATTTTCCATTTTAAATATTTCTGTGGGTTTTTTTTGTTTTTTTTTTTAAGAAGGGCACAGCTAACAGTGACCCATGCGGGGATTGAACAGACAACCTTGGTGTTATCTGCACCAGGCTCTAACCAACTGAGTTAACTGGCCACCTTTAAATATTGCTCAAACCCTTCCATTTCTCTCCTTCACTGTTATCACCTTATTCCAAGCAGCCATCATCTCTTTTTAGACCATTTGAGGTAACCTTCCCTCTGGTGTCCTGGCATCTAATCTAACCCTCTTCTAGTCTGTTCCCCACACTCCAACTAGAGCAATCTTTTTAAAATGTGAATTTGATTTTTACTTCTCTGTCCCACCACCCCCTTCTTCCTCTAAGGTCAGTAGTGGTTTCCTACTGATCTTAGCATACACTTTAAAATCCTTAATATTGCCTTTGGGGTCCTGCATGATATGCCCCTATTTTAAGGCCCAGATTCAGTCCGAGGGTCTCTTCTTTTCCACATACCCCTAAAAAGTTGTTGGTTGTAATTTTCAGCTTTAAAAATTCACCTTCCGTTGACAAATGATTCTCCATATGTCCTTCCACTTTACTCTCATGGTTCCAACTTTATTTTTATATATATTATTCTCCATTTTTTTCTGCCAGTTTTTATTTACTCATTGCAGTGTTGACCTTCTTTATATAATTCAAGTGGTAAGTTATCTAGAGATTCTTCACCAACTTAGGAGAGTCATTGGAATGCAATTGTAAGGAATTCTTTAGTGTGTCCCACTTCCCACCCTCCCCACCCCCCCACCTCACCCCCGGTGATGTGTGCTAGGAAATGCAACGGAGCGATTAAACACATTTGGAGTGTTTATTAGCTCTCCCAGAACCTCTTCTCCAAAGGAAAATTGCATTTCAAAGCAGGATACGAATGATTTGGTCATACGTTGTCTTTAGGATTTTCTTCTTTCTTGGTGAATACCAGTGATTGACTCCATACTTCACTATTTTTGGACACTTTTCTCTGCACAGTTTTTTCAACTGTAGAGTGATCCTTGATTTTGTTGAGCTCCTCTTTTGTTCCAGTATGTTGGCTCTTCACACATCCATCTCCTCGGTTTATTTCATTTGCTGCTATTTTGCTTGAATTATGGCCATTTTTTGGCCATCCATCCTTAAATTGTTAATTCTACTCTCCATACTTTTTTCTCTTTTCCCTTGGACTTCTCTTTCCTTTCCCATCCTTCCTTCCTATTCTCACTGGCCTGTTCTCACTAGGAGGGAACACATAGTCTCACAGCAACTCTGCTGAAGGTTTGACTAAAACACTGATGGAAACTTTTTGTGATGTTACATTTGTATCATATTTGGCAGGACACAGGAATGACGAGTTAAGTTTCTCTTTCAGAGTCAACAACTCTTGCAGCTAGCCCCTTACCCAGGAACATAATACGTAGTTATGAATCAAGAAAATATTTAAACTGGTGAGAACTGATTATAAAAGTGTATTTTTGCGCTATAAAAAAATGATGAGGGCTTGATAATATATTTTAACACACACATAAATTATAAAGATCGGTCTTGATTTTTGCGTCAAAGATTTGGGGACAGACAGCATCATGCAGTGGAAAAGGTCTTGCCCAATACTTGGGATATCTGGCTTTGTTGCTTATAAACTGGGTGCCTTCTGGCTTTTTAGTATAGGTCTATTTCATGGGCTTTGGAGCCAGACAGACGTGGGTTCACATCACAGCTTTGCCAATTTTAGCTGTGTGTCCTCTATTTCTACCTGTAAAATGAGGGTAATGATACCTTCTTATAAGAAAGTATATAAAGCATAATATACATTGCCTGGCATATAGTAATGTTTACTAAACAAAATTTTCATTTCCTCTTTTGTAATTTGTATAACTCCTCTAACTTCTCAGGGCCTCCTGAGTTACATCTGAGTCCTACTACTTTGGGTCATTTCTGAGACTCGATTATACCAAAATTTTTTCCACAGTTTGGTAAAAGAAGTCAATGAATTTCCTTATTTTCCTAAGCTGTTTCAAGTTGAGTTTATGTCACAACCAAACAGAGCTGTTTTATTTTTTTAAATAAACAATTCATAAGTTTTTTTGTTTTGTTTTTAAATGTATTGGGAAATATTGGGAAACAGTGTGTTTCTTCAGGGCCCATCAGCTCCAAGTCATTGTCCTTCAATCTAGTTGTGGAGGGCGCAGCTCAGCTCCAAGTCCAGCCGCCGTTCTCAATCTTTGGTTCCAGGGGGCGCAACCCACCATCCCATGCAGGAATTGAACCAGCAATCGTGTTGTTCAGAGCTCTGCACTCTAACCAACCGAGCCATCCAGCCAGCCCCCCCAACAGAGCTGATTCTTTAAGACACTGCTTGCCTTTGCTTTTCTCAATATATTGGCTTCCTTCTCTCCAAATGGAGTTCACGGTGAGATGAGATCCATGGCCATAGGTCAACCCTATCTACCTAGTTTATTCCAACTTTACCACCAGATAGAAAGTTGCCCTTTTTACTTAGTTCTCATGGGAATAATCCTGGAGACGAGCTCTGATTGACCTATCAAGGCTCATGTGACCTTCTGTGGCCAAGAGAATGGGGTTCTAAGGTTAGAACTTCCACTAGAAACTTAAGATTGGGGACAAGGAATGTTCTACCATGTTTCCCAAAAAATAAGACCTAACCGGAAAATAAGCCCTACTATGATTTTTCAGGATGACACACCCTGAACCCTAAGCCCTAATGCATCTTTTGGAGCAAAAATTAACATGACCCGGTCTTATTTTCGGGGAAACACGGTATAACATTAAAGGGAAACCTCACCCCCAAAAGGGCAAGGAATGCTGGGCAGAGAATATAACTGGTGTATACCACACCTATACTTGCCTATCTACTTTTGAGGTTCATTACAAAATAATACATGTGAAATATTTAGGAAATATAGTAATGTAAAATCTTATTATAATCTAATTTGTTACAAATTGGGGCTAGATGGATGAGATAGACCCAAATGTATCAACATAGTATTTTCTCCTGAATGTATTTTTTCAGACCAGAATATTGGCCCCCAAATAATAATTTTCTTACTCCATTGTCCCTATAGGAAAGCTCTCTATTATTATAGCAGAAAACTAGGAATTGCTCAACACTCAAATTAACCACAGAGAAATTTTGTTATTAATCATTTTTATCTCTTATTAATCACACATACTGTGTTTCCCTGAAAATAAGACCTAGCCGGACCATCTGCTCTAATGCGCCTTTTGGAGCAAAAATTAATACGTATAAGACCCGATCTTATTTTCTGTAATATAAGACCGGGTCTTATATTAATTTTTGCACCAAAAGACACATTAGAGCTGATGATCCGGCTAGGTCTTATTTTGGAGGAAACACTGTAGACTGCTAAATGCCAAACTCTGTCCCACTCAGTTTACTTTCTCACCTCACCCAGGATATGAAGGTGATTTCAATGACCTTGTGTTTCCAAGGCCACCAAGTAGCAGACATTGTCCTTCAAAACAATTCAAGAAACACAGATATTTCATCTGGATTCTGCAATGCACTCTTGGACCCCTACCAGTAGCATTTAGTTGGGCTAAAGAAAGGGGCAGAACTCATTCTTCATTCAACAAATATTAATGGAACATTTAGTTACCTGATAAATATGGGAGAATCCAGAGAAAAAATATATAGTCCTTGCTCCTTGAGTGGATCACAGCCTGCTAGAGAACATTAACAAATAAACACACAGTTAAAAGTCAATGTAATTGTTGCTATGTTAGAGCAATATAAGTACTGTGGAAGCTTGCAGAAGGGGCAGTGTTTTAGGCAGCTCAGGACGCCATAACAAATGCCATAGCCTAGGTGGCGTAAACAACAGAAATTTATTCTCTCAGAGTTTTGGGCTGGTAAATCCAAAATCAAAGTACAGGCCAATTTGGTTCCTGGTGAGCCTTTTTTCCTGGCTTGCAGACAGCTGTCTTCTTGCTGTGTCCTTACGTGGCAGAGAGGAAAAGAGCAAGCTTTCTGTAGTCTCTTCTTGTAAAGGCACTAATCCCATCACGAAGGCCCCACCTTCATGACCTCATATAACCCTAATTACCCCCCAAAGGCCACATCTCCAAATACCATCATTTTGAGGGTTAGTGCTTCAACATATGGATTTAGAGGGAACATAATTCAGTCTATAGCAGGCAGCCGTTCCTACTAAACATTTCTGCAGGAGAGGATGGTTTAGGAGACTAAATAAGCATACTATAATAGAACCATAGGGCCAACCATTGCTAAAAATCTACTCAAGATTGCTAAGTCCAGCTGTGTAGACTGTGCACCTGTGCACTGTCCAGCTCTAGGAGGCACCATTAAGGTTGATTGTAGTAGGCTTGTGTGTTTTAATATGATTTGTTTTTTTTAATGAGAGATAATTGTTTTGAACAAGAAGTACACGTTTTCAAATTTGCACATTGAGCTGGTGGCAGGACAGAATATAGTCTCCTATTCAAGGCTGTTAATAATTTTACTCCTTATAATTGCCAACGTTCATTATATACTTACTGTGTGTGAGAGACTATGTGAGACGCTTTCATATTTTATTGCATTTGTTCCACAGAACGTCAGATAGGCATAACCCCATTTAACAGCTGAGGAAACTGTTACACTCAAGGGAGTGGCTTGAAGAACCGGGCACACGGCTACTAAGTACTAGCTAGCTAAGCAGGAGTTTGCATGCAACGGACCTGCCTGTAACACGGAACTCTCAGCCACTCTTCGCTACTGCTGTGGTTCCCTGACTGGCTGACAAACATTTTGCCCATGCCTGAATTGGGTGCCACATCAGAAACACAGACCTAGGTCTTTTTTCTTGCTGCTAGCCCAAATTTTCTACTCCAAATGGAAAATCTCCGGTCATGTTGCCTCTGGCCTATTGTATTACTACTTTAATGCTGAGTGTGGTTGGAGCTGTCAGCACGCCAGGAAACATTTAGCAGGGGGAAAAGGAAGGGAAAAAGTACAGTTCATGTGTGTTGCCAGTTATTTAAAATAGGCCAATTACCTCAAACTGTAAAAACATACTCAAGTTTAAATACCTACGAATCACTTTAACAAATTTAGTAACAGAAAATTCTCACTGCTTGTTCCGTTTGTGCTGTGTTGAGCGCAGCTTATTTAAGAAGCATGTGGGTGACTAACTGTGGTTATGGTAGCAGTCCTTTCTCTCTCTTATCGATATATTCATAAGTTCTGCAAATAGCCAAAAGCAGTTCAGTTTGTGCAACCTAAATGCTGCTGTCTTGTGAAGACTGAAAATAAACTCCCTAATTTCCTGGTCCCCTTTTCTACATGTTTTTGGGGTGGTGTTTTTTTCATGGGTTTTGGCCCTGAGTGACCTATGGGAGGCCTATAGGTGCAGAGAGGAGATTGTCACTGAACCCGCAGTAGCTACACTGTCGTATAGGTCAGGGGAGTGGCCTGACAGCGGGCCACAATAATACCTAGGACCTCGGAGCCAGTTGGGAAGATGAATGGAGGGCCACATGGCAAAGACCTTGCAGAGGTCAAGGAGAAAGTGGCCAACCCACAGCAGAGAGTTCCTCCCATTGTAGCCCAAGGGGAGTTGGTGAGAAGGAAGGATGCGCTTCAAAACAATTATGCAGCGTTCATTCTACAGCAATTATTCCTTTTGGGGTTAATTGCTGTAGTGTGAACCCAGACACTGTCTAATTAGGAATAAGCTTGTACTCGGGAACAATTACCCAGCTAATTGGCCTAGTGCATGTAGTATAGCTCTGAAGACCGGATGGTAAGAAACAATTGTGAAAATCAGAGTCCTCCCAAGTCTGGGGTGTTTCACAGAAAGGGCACAGACTGTCAGAGTTGGGAGAGATCTTAGGGATCATTTGGGCCACTGGCTCATTTTGCAAATGAGGCCCAGGCTCCCAGAAGGTTGGTGGCAGGGCAGCACTAGAATGTAGTTCCTCTCTGTCCCTGAGCCCACTATTGGTTGGCTGATAACCACACAGTGTTTGACTGACAGGATCCAAATAATTGGAAAGAGTGGCATGACTGGAAGTTGAAAGTCAGGCCTTGACCACAAGGAAGGTTTTGAGGAGGGAGGGTGGATTGTACGTTGTGTACTACCCACCCTGTTCATTGGATTTCACGTTCTCTGGAAGACGTGTAAACAAGAAGGGTCTCAGGTCTTCCTAGCATTTCCAGATCCTCATTGATTTCAACAAAACCATTTATGCTCCGAACAAATATTTACTGAGCCTCAGCTATGTGCCTCTATCATGTGTAGGCACTAGGCTAGGTGCTAGGAACACAAACATAAATAAGTCCTAGTCCCTACTCTCACCTGCAGTGATGATGGTTAGACTGGAAGATTCTTGTACAATTGGCTTCCATGATATGTGGCAAAAGGGGCAGATTGCCTATACTATTTTTGGAGACGAACTCGTTCTTCTGTCCATAAGCCGTCTACTAGTCAGGATCTTTAACAAAATCACTTTTAGGGGGAAAAAAGTGTCCATGTGTCTTCCTATAGAAGTTAGAAATAGTTTGAATACAGAAAAAAATACTGTCTCAGAGAAAGCCAGTGCATTTCCTTATATTTTCAAAATGTATTCAGTAGTATTGTCCCACAATATATGTATTTAATTTCAGCTTGCCTAATTGAAAAGCAAACAGACTCAAAGCTGTGATTGGTTCTTTTAAAAACCTTGATCAATTCTGAACAAACTATGCTTTATTGGAATGAAGATATTAAAGAGAATTCTTTGTTTTCTCTCTGGAAACTAAACAGTTATAAAGGGGCTTTTCTCCTAGCAATTAAACCTTACATAGCGACTGCATACATATTAAAAGCAGTGTCAAAATTACATGTGTGTTGGGCGATGGAGCAAGGGAAGAGGAGTGGAGGGTGTCCACGGGTAATATGCAGTGGAATGGAAAGTGAGAGGTGACTAGCTTTACAAAGCTACTTGCTCAACTCAATAAACAACACACACCAAAAAGTAGTTTTCAAATGCTGGTTTGTGTGTCTATTCATTACGTGCTTATTCATTCAACAAATACCGGAGGTGCCAAAAAAATGTATACACATGATTTGTATTCACCTTTTGTTATCAATCGGTATATATTGAGCATTACAATTTTAATACAGTTTTATCTTTTCTTAAAATGGGTATATATATTTTTGGCAACCTCTGTATTCGTCGAGTCGATAAATGTGCCAGGCCCTTTGCAAGATGCTAAATGTAGAACATAAAATGAAACAGATGCAGCCTCCGATTTCATGAAATGGTTAGTGTAGTGGGCAGATAAACATCACATCACATGTATGGGTCAACCTGGGTTGTTATGCTGTAGTAACTAATAACTTCCAAACCTAGTGACTTACCACAACAAAGGTTTATTTCTTGACCTCTGGTGGCAGAGAAAAAGAGTAATCGCTCACAAGGGCTGTAGCATTTTTTCCCCCTCAGAGCACATTTCCTTGCCCAAAGCAACTCACATAGCCAAACTTGATTTCTCTGGGATGGGGACATTTAATCTCCATAAGAGAGAGGGGTCTGGTAGAAGGGACAGCAAATATTTTGAACAAGTAATAAAAATATACCAAAACTTACAAATAAAATTTTGTGTTTGTAACTGATAAGGAAAGCTACGGGGAAAAGAACAGATGGCTATGATGGAGAACAATAGTGGACAGTGATTTAGGAGGTGGTGGTGTTGGCAGCTCTGGAAGTTTCTCCGAGGAAACCCAAAAGATGAAGAGAAGTTATTCAGCAGAAGGGTTAGGACAAGAGTGTAATAGACAGAGGAACAGCGTGTGCAAAAAGCCTGAAAGAGCTTGACATGCTTGAAATGTTGGAGAGAGACATCACCACGTAACAGTCAACAGGGGAGGACCTGGAGCTGGACATCCTAGATTTAAATCCTAGATCTATCCCTTACTAGCCATACCTTACTTACCTCTTTGTGCCTCAGCTTCCTTGTGCATAAACCTGAAATAACAGTTCTGACCTCATAGGGTTGTTGGAGGATTGAGTGTGTTTGGCTCATGACAGCTATTATTATTAATGGTAAAAAGACCCTGGTGGCTGAGATGTCGTGTGCTGGACAGAGAGTGAAAGAAATGAGGCTGGAGGGTGGCTATGTTACCTGGAGCCTTGAAAGGCTTGGTGAGGCTTTGGATTTTCAATCCTGGATATGATGTGTTTTAAACAGGGGCATCACTTAGTTCAATTTCTACTTTACGAGATTCTCCTATCATATTCTGGGGAGTGAGATATTCTCCATCTACACAACTCTCCATTGATGAAACAAAATGATATCTTACAGAGATCCTGAGAAAAGATGGGTGGAAGGAGAGAATAGAAGGGGAGAGGGAGAGTTAAATGAGTCCCCTATGAGAAAAGATAATTGGGAGAGGGGTGAGAGATGGGAGAAGAGAGCTGTCCCCTCCCCAGTTTGCCTGAAGAAGGCATTTATTTTACTAAGCATGGGGAGAATGCAGAAGGGAAGAAAGGGCTGTTCTTGTTAAGGTCTCAGTAGCTGAGCAGTGGGCACAGTGAAAGGCAAGAGATTAAGTGGGCTGAGTTGCAGCCGGGCTCAAAGAGGGGTCCCTGACCTCCGGAGCAGTGGGTGGGGGGAGAAGGGCTCTTCACTACTCTAATGACATCAGTATGGAAATGGCTTTCACACATAAACAGATTCTTAAGGAAAATGGCCCATTGCTTTGACTTCCTCTAACCTACTGCATACTCACAGTCACCCCTGGTCCTCAAGCCCCCCACCCCTGCCCTCACCTGTTAGCCGAGGGGGCTGATGGGACATATGGGTGAATGGTTGGACAAAGCTCTATGTTGTCTTGTAGTGCGAAGCTTTCGGGGAGATGGTATCGCTTCATCAGCTGGATGACAAAACACTGTTAATGGCACCAATAAAGAAGTGTGAATGTAATTTTCTCCTCTTCATTATTTCCTCAGTATTTGGCACATTATTTAACAGATCAACTGGCCAGTCATGATCCTTTCTGAAGCCAAGTATTTTTTTGTGTGCTGGAAGAATCCTAAAATGTAGTGTAGCTCAGATATAAGCTCATCAGTCGGAAATAGACTGTATACATCTGGAGCAAGTGAACGATACCAAATGAGAAAGTGATTGAGTTCCCTCCACGTTGTGAAAGCTTTTGAGAAGGGCGGTTACAGCCTTTGAAGTACTGGTGCTTTGGAGGAAAGAGCAGCCAGGGAGAAAATGTATCACCTTACACCTTTCTCCGTATTAAAATATATATGTATGTTGAGTTGGAAGAGATGTAAAGCTGAGAATATATGTGATCAGAATAAAAGCAATATTTTAGACCTTTGGGGTGAGCAGATCTGGCTGAGATCACAGCTACCATATACTGAGGGATTGCTCTGAACCAGACACTGTTTGGACACTTAGCTATATTAACTCAAGCCTCACAACTAGCACAGAAGGTAGGCAGTATTATCACTCCACTTTATGCATGACATAACTAAGTTAGGTAATTTACTCAGGGTCATATAGCTTATAAACTTGGGCAATCTGGTTTCAACATCTGATCATGTTACCGTCACATGCATGGCTTGTCTAATATACAAAATAATGAAGCACTCAGATTTAACTATACCCCCTACATGCAAGACGTTGGAAGGATATACACATATAATCCGATATAGGCATGGACATTTTCAGGAAGGAGAAACAAAAACTCTTACCTTTGCTAAGTAGTACAGCGGGGGGAATGCAGAGGTGGACTTTTCTCCTTACACCTCTGTTCAGGTATCATTTTTGACCATGGCCATGTTTTACTACTGTGATTAAACATATTTTTGTTTTTAGTTAGATCTAATTTTTTTTCTTACACATTCACTAAGCCATAAATAACTGGAGGGTTGTTGATTAATTTTCAACAGAAAAAAAAAAAAAACCAAACTTGAAAAGATATGCTGATGCATCATTTCCATGTGTGCTCGTTTTTTAAACAACCAAGATGGAGGTTGCAATTCCCAAAGCAGGGTTTTACAGCTTTGAAGTTTCAGGGTTGTCTGTTCATTAATTTCTCAGGGAGCAAGAGAAAGAAGATAGTCACACTTAAGTTCACAAAGCTTTAGGATATTTCCCTCCTTTACTTTTTCCTATTTTCTGTATCTAACTCTTTGGTTCCAGTCTTACCTCATACAATAATTTTATTTTTTAAAAAATCAGGAGTATTTGAAACAAATTTAGGGGTAAATTTAATAGAAAGAATTATGTTTGACCACTTTATGAGTAAAATTAAAAATAATGATGCAGGTATAACCAAATACTCTGAAAAACAAATCCATCCAGAACCACTTTCCAAGAATGCCAGGAAAACTGACATAAAAATGGACTCTCTGAAAACATACTGTCATCCATGTTGCCATATGTAATTTCATTCAGGTCAGTGTTGAGTCTCTTTTATCCATATCTTCCTTTTACCTTTGAGATCAGTCCCCTCTTCACCACCTATGATCAACTAGATGGGAACCAGAGCTTTTAGCCAGCTTAATTTGACAGTCATTCTAAAAATGGGCTTTTAAATCATGAGACATTTCTGACTAGGCATGTGGTTACTTCACAAGGGAATTTTGCTCAAGTGTTCACTTGTCTATGTGAATTCCTGCTGTGAAATTAGTTGTTGCAGTGTTGAGTTAGGCCAGATAAGAAGTCAGATTTGTTTTGTGTGAAGAATATTGCTGCTAGGTTTAGATTATCCTAAGCCAATCTATGAATTAAATGCACAAATTGCCACCAATTATTCCAATCTAACTAAAATTCTCCCATGTTCCCAGGTAGGAAGACAGGTCCATTGACAGTCTTGAATATTACATTGAATTCTTGAAACTAAACGTATTATATTTTCTATCCCTGATCTATATATTCATTCATAGCCACAGATATTTATTGAGCTCCTGTAATATGGCAAATCCAGTTATAGATACTAGGAATTCAAGAACAAGTAAAACATGGAGCTCCCTGCAAGATTCTCTGAGTCTGTGTACGGCAAGCATGGGACACGGGGTACAAAGGAGAAAGGAACTGACATCTGTCAGTCACCTTCCTCAGGCCAGATGCTGGGCTACTAGGAGCTTTAAACAGGCTCTCTCCTGTAATCCTCCCACAACTTTGCCAAATGGGTTTCACCTCCCCATTTTAGTCTTACTCAGAGAATAAATAACTTTCCCAAGAGCACACAACTGGAATGGGATTTGAACCCAGCGCTGCCTGGCTCCCAGCCCACTAGCTTCTCACTATTTCATGATCCCTCTAGACAGAAAACATCCCTTTTTTTGTCTAGTAATTTCAAAACTTTTCAAACTTATAATGTCTTTTCTTTCATAATATCCTTGTGAGTTTGGCAGGTAAGGTATTATCATTTCCATTCTACTTCCCATGAAGCTGGGCCTTGGAAAGGCGGTGTATCAACCTTCAGGCCCCAGGATGGTGGGGAGGGAAGCTGAGACTGAAATGAGAAACTTATACTTCTTTATACAAGGCTTTCTCAGCATACAGGCCTGGATATTATGCTGAACTGAGCATGGATTTAAGTTGCAAGAAAAGAAAAATAAAAACACACAACCCCGAATTGGGAAATACGCATAGGGAATAAGAGTTAACAACATTCTTGTTAGCTAAAAGCCACTGTTCATAAGTGATATGCTGAATTGCGATGGCATTTCTAGTGTGTATTACACATTTATTCAGCTGAAAAGGAGGTGAGGTGTTGGACAGTCAGAGGTCAGGGAGAAGGGACTAAGAGCCAAGAAGCACTGGGCTGAATGTTTTCTACCCCTGTGTAAATGATTTGACCTCCTTGTCCCTCTGTGTGACCTTGAACATGTCCCTTAACTTTTTTATCCATCTCAGCTAGGAAATGTGTTTGTGGGGTGTGTGGGGTGTGTGTGTGTGTGTGTGTGTGTGTGTGTGTCAGGGTGTGGGGGAGATGTCACCATACATCAAATGCTGTGGCTGAAGTGAGCTCCTTGGGGAAAACGTATCTCAGCCTCCTTGCCCCCACTGGAAAGATTTTCTCGCAGTGTAGTGAAAGGTGCCACTTTTTAATAGCATCATTGAAATATCAGCTTCTTGCAAGATACAGTGGAACAAACTGCGGTGTGCCATCTTGTGACATGATAAAAGAAGAGGCTCCTGTGTAACCTTCCAGGCAAAGTCTCTTTAGGAAGGAGGGCATCGTCCTTCTGGGGTTACGTGAGGTGGTGCAGGCAAATGTGGAGACAGGAACTTTGTCATATTGCAGAACACACACACAGACCTCTTGCAGTATGAAACGCCTTCACTTTCCATACCTGGGGTTGAGTTTTTACTCTTTCTCTTTGAATGATCCCAGTGGTCATCAGAAAGGTGGGGGAGCATACCTCTGAGCTTGTGGAGCCAGCCACGTCCTTTCCGAGCTCAGAGCGCTGCCACTGTAATTCAAACAGAGAGGCATGCCCAAATGGAGAAGGGCGAGGGCTTTGTTTACTGGTACTTCTTCCCTTGGGGCAATAGCAGTACCTGACATATGGATAGATAGGTGAGGATTGTTACCTAGGTGATCACACATCGTTACAGCCTATGTGCCAGCTACTCACACAGGCCCAGGGATGTGAGTGGGTTAGGGAGAAGAAAGTGGGTGACATGGTATCTGGGCCTCTGCCCCTGATGTCCCCAAAGCAAAATCCCATGTTCTTGTGGGCAGCGCAGTATGGGGGGAACCTGAATTAGAAGGACTGGTTTTCTCTTTACACTGGACCACCAGGATCGTTTGACTCAAGTGGCCAGTGGGTGAATGCCTCTTCCTTCTTCTCACCAGTAACTGCCCTTCACAATGAGGCTGGGCATAAGAAAAGAACTTTCCTAACAGTGAAAAATCACCCTGACATTCAGGAGTACTTAATTTCCTGAGACCCTAGAACTCTTCACCCAGCTCTTAGGCTCTATGTGTAAGAATCCCAGTTCTGCCACTCTGGGATCTTGGATGATTCACTTCAATTCTCCAAGCCTCAATTTCTTCATTGTGAGGAAAGGACAAAGACACTGTCCTATCTAGTTGTACTTAGAGGATCATTTGAGGTGAGGTGCATAACTCTAAAACAGTGTGCAAATGTAAGGGATTCTAATTATGTTTTTAATGTGTGAGCGGTTGGAAGGTCATGGAGGGTTTCATAAACCAGTTACTATTTCTGCCTTTGGCTGAGTGCCCTGGAGGCATTTCTTGCCTGTGCTGGAGTCCCTTGGGGCCCTACACAGATCTCAGCACTTCCAGAGCTTCCATTTCCCTGTCTATTGGATGGTCAGTGAGAGACTTAAAATCTCAGGCAATCCACCTTACAAGGGACTTTAAAGGTCACCTGGAACAAGTCCTCTTTGATGCTTCAGTCTTCTGTACAAGTCAAAAAACATGAATATCTTTCACTCCCTACAGAATCTACCATGGTGCTCAGCAACATGCCAATCGTAGAATAGCTAGGTATTGAACAAAGGAATGGTTCAACAGATGAATTAATGAAATGGATTAAAGAGTATTGCTGCCCAGAAATTCTTTTACACATACTCATAGAACATCTGGCGAGACAAGAAGATAGCAGTGCCAGTAAATGAGAGTGCTAACAGCAATAATGCTGATCATTTCAAACCTGAATGCGTATCATATCCTAGAAACCACCAGAGATTTATGTCAAGTTGTCACCCAATTCTTAGCAGACCCCATGGAGGTAAGCACTGTTATTATCCTCTGCAGCTGAGGAAACTGAGGTGTAAGCAACTTAAGAAGTTTGTTCAACTCCCCCAGCTGGTAAGTAGAGAACCCAAGACTAAAATCTAAGGCTGGCTTCTATGCTCTCTCTAAGGGTCTCCTTTCATTACAACGTACTTCCTTAATATTCCTCCAAGACAATAGAATTCCTTTTCTTTCTTGGTTCCTGGTTCATTTGCATCAAGTATGGCCTGTGCTTTGTTGCCCGGCGAGCAAAGAGGATGGGAAAGCAACCCACATAACCAACTTCCAGTGCGGTTCTTGAGAATTTTGGCTGAACAGATCCTTGGTCACGCAGTCAATTATGAATTTGACAGACATGTCCAAATTGCCACAGCTTTGATTGGGCAAGTACAGGCAAGGGGGCTCATTCAGGAAAAGGCTGTCACAATCAGGAGGAAATGGGAAGGGAAACCGAAGGAACTCAAGTTCTTCAAAGTTACTTTTCCAGAAGGCTTCCCTGATCCCTTGTATAAAACAGCACACTGCCTCCTTCACGCGTGATCCCCTTCCCCACTTTATTAGTCTTCATAGCACATAGCACCACCTGAGAGGAGATACGTTCTTGAGTTTGTGTGCTGTCTGTCGTTCCCCCTGAGAAGAAGGGCTCCATTGGAAATCTGTTCTATTCACTACTACATCCTTAAAATCTAGACTAGTGTCTGGCATGTTCATAAAGGAGACCTTCAGTAAATGCTTGTTGAGTAAATGTATTCAGTTGTTCTGAAGAAATGTATAAACAGAGTAATGACCCTCTTCTTTATACACTGGAATGGGAAATGATTGAAACAAAGGTTCTTTCAGCTCTTTGCATTTACCAGGCATCTAATGACTAGAGTTTCTTTTTGCATCACATTCAAAACCAACTTGACTCTAAGTTCCCTCACACACTGTTTTGTCTCAACATGGGCCACTCCCATGATACCCACAATGTGACATTTAGATTATCTCTTGCAAATAGTTTGAAGTAGCATCACACATCATAGGGACATGCCTTCTTCCAGAGCACCTGGAATGTGGAAGATAAAGTCAGAAAATGCTCATTTGATCAGTTACATGTTCTTCAGTCCTTGAGATGTCCTATCACGTGCCCAGACCTGACTACTTGTACAAAGGTTTACTTCCCACTTGTAGGCATGAGGCCATCTGAAGGTAGGATTGGTATTCACACATGCCTCCAATGGAAGACACTGCTTTAGGTTAAGTTAAGGGTTACACATGCTTTGCCTGAAGAGCTGGAAATGAGGATTGTACTGCACACAGTGACATCTCCCCACAAAGGAACTGGTGATGTTAATCTGAAGGCTCATTAATAAGATACAAATATGAAGTAACTGTAGCTTTTCTACTGGTTACTGTCTCATACTAATTGGACCTAATTATAGTCTTGTTAAAACAACTTGAAAACCTTAGAAAGCTAAATAGTCAGATAGTCAATTAAATAGATTACTTTAAGGCATAGTGGAAAATGTAATGTGTTTCTTCCCAAAGTTGAATGAATTCCACATTCCAAGGCTTTGGTTATTACTGACAACACCTCTTCCAAAAACCAGTTTGTATCTCTTCAGATCCAACAATATGCAGAGAATTGCTTGATCTAAAATAAAGCAAAAAAAAAAAACCACATTAAAGTATTATTTTGTCCCCCAACATTGGATCGATGAGTTTTCTTTTTAACTGAAACTAATAGTGACATTGTAGCATTTGCAGAAATCAACAAATCCTTTTGGATTGACATTTTTTTCCATCACCCCCATATAAATCTCTTTACTCTGCAACCAGGCAGACTATTATAAAAAAGAATGGCTCATGTCTTTGGTCTGGATCAAAACCTCTATCCTAAGGTAATAGGCTATTCTCTGCTAAATCAATGACTCAGTTGACAACTACTTTTAGAGTGCCCAGTACCAAGGTAGACGTTGCTTAGGGTACAGAAGAAGGTATGATGCATGGCTCCTGCTTTCAGTCTATTCCAGTGACTATTAGTCACCCTTCCAGAGCTAAGCTGTTAGTTAGCTTTAACTAACATACTATTAGTTAAAAGCTCATGGAACTCTGGAACTGTGACCCAGAGAGATTTAACAAGGACACTTGAAAAAAAAGGAAAGAAGTTCTTGCAAATTGTAGTTCATGGCTGCCTGGTGCTTCCTTAAAAAATATCCATAAGCAAAAATTCTTAAAGCCTCAGTGAGGTTGTGTGGTTTTCAGCTTCCCCATCCACTTGAATATCCAGGGATCCCACCGAGGGTTGCAGGAGGAGCAGCCACAGAAATAAACAGAAGCCTTTGCTATCACATGGCAAGGAAGTGTTGCATCTCTTGAGCATCCCAGGTATCTGGGGCAGCCCCCTGACAGTGGATGAAACGATATCACATCCAGCCACAAACAACCCAGCAGAAACAGTGAGATGACACATAAACCCACAAGCTCGGCTTATAATGGGAAACAACGATACATGAACACACTATTTCTGCAGCCACTCTAGAGAAAGAGAGTAAAATGTGTGAGAAAGCCAGTTAAATTACTCACTATTAGCCCCTACAGTGTGCTTCCAACCTATGTGGAAAATATATATATACATATATATATATATATATACACACACACACACACACACACACAATTACACATGCATGCACAGATACACACACACACACACATCACACCTATCCAGGGATAGAGAATGTCACAGTTAATTTTTTTAGTATTATAATGAGGAAAGAGACCAACAGAAGAAGCTCCCTGGGCTAATTTTCTAGCCAGCAGTCACTGCAATGTTCCCACTAGGAGAGTGAGAAGGAGTGAGAGCAAAGTATAATAAATAATGACTGGCTCTGCTGGTCAGGAGAAATTATTACTATTCTTGAGAAATCTAAGCATATGCTTATCCAGGAAACATATCAGGGATGGAGACTGAGAAGAGAGAGAAAAGAAACCCCCCCACCTCCAAAAAAAAAGAAAAGAAAACCCAGAATGTTTTGGACCTATCTCTAAGACACATTCATTTAAATTAAAAGAAAAATTTAAAAACAAGTAGCATGACCAAAAGTTACATATCACTAAAGCTAAGTGTCTAAGCACCCTAGTTCCCCCAAATTTAAATTGGTTTTTAGCTTATATCTTTGTATGGCTTTGTAGGGAGAAGCCAAGCTATTTTACATTTCTCAAAGTTATTTGCTCCAATCCAGTATATTTCTTTTGTGTCATCTTCAGTGTCTTAGCATAGCAATAGACTCAGAATCCTTATTCTATGCTCACCTAAAGAGATCTGTTCTGTGGAGTAGAAAAACAGTACCTAGAAATTCTGGGAAAGGCAGGGCAAAACATTAATTACCCAGCTAAGGAAAGTTAGTCTTGCCCATGTTTCAAGACTAAAATTTACTTTGATGTGTCACAAACAAGTAATTCAGCATCAAACCAGAGTGGGCTTGAATGTTCATAGAATAAAATGAAAGACTAGACATTCATTTTACATGACTTTCCTAGAATATGAAGGAAATAAAAATGTATAGGTAGACTACCTAATTGATAGTCTGTGTCCATTCTGTAACCATGTGTCTTGCATATAAAGAGACTTACACAGACAAGTAATATAGTCTACAATAGCTAGAGGAGTAATAGGGTCTGGGTTTACTTTCCTGCCGGAAACAACTGAAAAATAAACTAAGAAAAATAAACAAGATGAGAAGATATTAGAAACCAAGTTACGAAGGAAAGTGATATTTGAGAGATGGGAAAGTGAGGTGAGCCCTATGATTGACCCAGATTAAAGTAGGAAAGAGTTCCCTAGCTACAGAATAAAGAAAGGAGAAAATCCCAGGTGAAGATGATGGTCTCTTTGAGATGAAAATACAAACCTGGGGGTCCATGGAGGCCACAGTAGCTATTGCTAATAAGGTAGACTACCAGAAAGAAGAGAACTGCCCTCCCCCAAAAATACCAGGAAATCTTTAGAGGCTCTCTCAAGTGTTTAGCTAAATAATGCCAATGCATGCATGCCAGGAAACTACCAGAAAAAAAGCCACCAGAAAACATTAGAAGGAATAATATCTGTAGTTCATACAGATGTGGGAATAGTGCCTGTTACCAAGAATCAGAATGGAAAAACTCATCATTTGGGGCACTGGATAGAATAATCAGAAGGGTTTTGCTTCAGTAGAGGGGAAAAAGAAAATTAACCCTAGACTGGTCCCAATGAACAGGGCTTAAAAACAAGACATGAAAGGATCAAACTGTCTCCAACTAACAACAATATTTAAGAAAACATTCGAGAAGATTTATAGGAATACAAAATATGCAGCACTCACAATGTCTGATATCCAATCAAAAATTACCAGACATGCAAAAAGAAGGAAAACAAAACAAATAATAAGAAAAGGCAATTAATTAAAACTGACCCTGAAATGACACACATGAAAATATAAGTAAACAGGATATTAAAATGATTACTATATCTGTATTTCACATGTTCAAGAAATTAGAGGATGAATGAACATAATAAGCACAGATGTGGAAGACGCAACAAAGTCTGATATCAAACTTTTGGTTATTAAAACTATCATGGCTAACAAGAAAAATATACTAAATGGGATTAACAATGGATTAGACATTTTATAAGACTAAGAAACTTGACTGCATAGCCATAGAAACTATCCAAAATGAAACAGAAAGAGAAAAGACTGTAAAATATAAGCAGAAGATCGGTGAACTGTGGTAAGCCCCATTTTATGTGAGCTGCTAAAGAGTGAGTGAAAGGAGGGACAGAACAAATAATTGAGGATATAAATGGTCAAAATCTTCCAAATTTGAGGAAAACTATAAACCCACAATTCCAAGAAGCTTAATGAATCCCAAGCATAAGAAACAAAGATACCACATGAAGGCACATCATAATCAAATTGTTTATAACAAATGATAAAGAGAAAACCTTAAAAAACAACCAGAGAAAAACGATATTATGTATGGAGGAACAAAGGTAATGATGACATAATGATATTCATCAGAAACAATTCAAAACAGAGGTGAGTGGAGGAATGTCTTTAAAGCAGTGAGAAGAGAAAAAAAAAATCCTGAACCTACAAGGATTTACTCTTTACTCACTAAAAATATCTTTCAAAAATAAATGTGAAAGTTGTTAGTTTTTCTGGAAATCTGAATTGTACAAATAAGAACAATGAATTAGAAAGAAAACAAGGATAATTTTAAAAAAGAACAATGAATAAAAGTTTTGGTAGAAAAAAATTGTATGTGCAAGAAAAATGTTTTGAAATACTCAAAAGCTGAAAGAATTCATGACCTGTAAACTCAACTACAAAAAATTTCAAGAAAATCCTTCAAGTAGAAAAACAATGACAGCAGATATAAATTTCTATCTAAACAAAGGAATGATGAGGATCAGAAGAAGTAGTATGTGCGCAAATATAAAGCCTTATTATTAAATCTTCTTAAAGTTAAATCAACTGTCTAAAGCAAAAATAAGAACAATCTATTGTGTGGTTTATAACATATGTAAAAGTAAACTGTATAACACAATAGCATAAAGATCTGGAGGGGAGAAATTGAAGTATAATGTTGTACAGTTCTTAATTATATGTAAAGTAGTATAATATAAATTGAAGATAAATTATGAAAAGTTAAAATGTACACTCTAAAAATGAAAGCATGTACTAAAATAACCCAACATTATTACGTCTTATTTTACAAAAAGGGAAATAAATTGGAATCATAAAAAAATTCAATTAATCCAAAAGAAAGGAGAAAATATGTGGGGGGGGGGGAACAAAGTATAGGAAAACAAATAGAAAACAAATAGAAAAATTGTAGTTTTAATCTAACCATATCAATAATTAAAATTAAATGTAAATGATCTAAACACATCTATTAATGTGCAGAGATTGTCAAGCAAGATCTAACTATATAATACCTAAAAGAAACCCACTTTAAACATAAAGACATAAATAGGTTAAAAGTAAAAGGATAAAGAAAAAAATACTGTGATAATAGTAAAAGAAAGCTAGAGTGTCTAGATTAATATCAGACAAAGTAGATTTCTTAGCAAAAATATATTTCCAGAGATGAAGAGAGTTTCTCTTAATAATAAAAAGCGGGCCAATTCATAAAGAGTTCATAGTAGTTCTAAATGTTTATGCACCTGAGAAAGAGTCACAATTAGAATTGTCTATTTCAACACCCCTCAATAATTCTTAGAACAAGTAGACAGAAAATCAGCAAAGATACAGAAGATTTGAACAACAAATTTGACCTAAATGACATTTATAGAACATGCCACCAAACAAAGTAAATAGATATTCTTTTCAAATGCTTATATACCACTTACGAAGATAGACCAAACTCTGAGCCATAAAATAAGTCATTATAAATTTTAAAGCATTCAAGTAATATAGAGTATGTTCTCTGACTGAAATGAAATTAATAGTCAATAACTGAAAAATATCTGGAAAATCTTCCAAATATTTGGAAATGAAACAACACACCTCTTAATATATTTTTCACAGTGAAACTCATTAAGAGGAAAAAATAATTCACAACATTTCTTAAACAAGTTTTACCATATAATCCTTTTTTAAAGGAGTGTTTCAACTAACTAGAGATCAGCAGATCACACTTTAGGAAATTTTTGGATAGACTGGTAGGTTACCATGAAGTACAAAAGACCCAATTCTGGGCAAGTTACTCTTGAATTGTAGTTTCTAATTTCAAGATAATTTTATTTTAACATCCTAGCACCATATTCAGCCTTCTATACGAATTCCTGCCTTGGAAACAGCCTCCAAACTTTTAAAACCTTTAAAAAGAATGTCCAGATTATCCTAATTGTTACTCATGGAAAATATTTTAGATAGAATTAGAGGAAAATCAGTCCAGGAGTAGTAACACAACTCCTTCTTTGATACTTTCCAAAGTCTGTGAGGAAACTAAATATCCCATTAATAAAAGGTATGAAGAATCTTAGCAGAATGTTTCAAGTAGTTTCTTCATTTTATCCTTTGAAATGAATATTAAACACAAGTGCTTTTATCTATTCACTAGCCATTCTCCACAATAGAATAGTACAAAAATTATCAAACAAGTATCATCACCATCATAACAAGAACCACAATAATAATAACTGCTATAGTATAACCTGTGTTAAAAAAAATCCCTTTCTAATTTCATGAAACTTGCTTAATATTTGCCAAAATACTTTATGTTTAGGTGCACAGAAAAAGTATTTAACATTATTTTCTTTAATAGCACTATTTGTCTACTTAGCAAAAGAGAGTTCAAGAGCTCAAAAGATACTACCAGATTGGAACTGGTTTGGCCACAATCAATAACAAAGTAATGGAGAATTTAAATACTATAATTTCCCTTAATATAGAAGGAACCCTGCTATGAAATAAAAATCCTGAGAAGAGTTATTTTGCATGACATAAAGAGTCCCTACCAACAACTTTATCTGACTGTATTAGTAAATTTCAGACTTCTGTTGATCTCTACTGGGTAGATTAAAGTTGCATAAACTTACAATGAAAATACCTTCAAGCTTAAGTCTTCATGATTATAAATGCATGGCCTGGATCCTACATATAAATGCCAGTTTCCTGAGTCACAAACATAGCATTCTCAGGATCAAGATCTATTTTAAGCCATTTAGCGACCAGTGTGTCCTACTACTCTCCCTCTTGTGTCATCAAAAGGAACAAAGACAGGACAGTTTATTAGAACATAGATATTGCCGCTCCTCTAACAGAGGAAATGGAGTAAAATGTGATAGGACTTAGGACAAGCAAATCTAGATTTATCATCGTCTAGATGAAAGCTTCATGCAGTAAAAATGACTGCATAAAATGTCATCAATGTGGAATGGCCTTATTTAAAATATTGACTATTTGTCATACGCCTGAATTTCTCTTTGGCAAGCCAAAACAGAACAACGGAGGAACAATGGAAGGCAGGGATACTTCCCAACTGAAAAGCACATGTCATACGAATTAAGATGCTATAACCACAGAGTAATCCTAGCACCCAAATTAAAAGTCAAAGGGCAGGAGTGGCTGATTAGCTCAGTTGGTTAGAGCATGGTGCTAATAACACCAAGGTTGCCGGTTCGATCCTTGCACGGGCCACTGTGAGCAGCATCCTCCTTAAAAAAAATAAATTAAATAAATAAAAGATTATTTTTTTTTAAGTCAAAGGGAACATATTTCAAGTAGAAGGATGAATTTGTGGGGGAGGTGGTTTTTACATGGGCAAATCTGTATAGGCATGCTTCAGAGTAATTGCTACCAAGGGTTTATTTATAAAACAATGCTAAGGGCAGCCGGATGGCTCATTTGGTTAGAGCACGAGCTCTGAACAACAGGGTTGCCAGTTTGATTCCCACATGGGCCAGTGAGCCGCACTCTCCACAACTAGATTGAAGACAACGAGCTGCCGCTGACCTTCCAGGGGGGCGGCCGGATGGTTCAGTTGGTTAGAGTGCAAGCTCTCAACAACAAGGTTGCTGGTTCAATTCCCGCATGGGGTAGTGGGCTGTGCCCCCTGCAACTAAGATTGAAAATGGCGACTGGACTTGGCGACTGGACTTGGAGCTGAGCTGCTCCCTCCACAACTAGATTGAAGGACAACTACTTGGAGTTGATGGGCCCTGGAGAAACACACTGTCCCCCAATATTCCCCAATAAAATAAAATCTTTAAAAGGTGATTGTATTTTAAAAAATGTTTAATGAGTCTCCAGGACAAAACAGGGAAGGCCACTGTGCAGAGAGCAGTTTCCAGAGCAGTTTCCAGGTTCTTGGCCTCACGTGGAAAGGTTTTGGCTCAGGTAGTAGATGGCCATCAGCTGTGCCTAGTTGGCCATCAGCTGTTACCGGTTAGCCATTAGCCACTAATGTATCTTCCCTGGTTGGGTGGTTGACAGAGAAGCAGTTAGCAGATTACAGCTCCTGCTTCCTGTGTCTGCAACCCAGCCACCAGCAAGAATATAGTGGTTTGGCTCCCCTTTCTATGGCTCCATTGTTGTTCCTTTTTGGCCTCACCATATCCTGCGTTCTTGTGCAGGGAGTGGGAGTTGAGCCCCTGAATGACAGCCACATTGTATTTATATTAAGGCTATTACTTTTCTGTGGTGCTTCAGTAATTCCTTTTACAAATATTTATTAAGTATTTACCATATGACATGAACCTGGGATAAAAGAGTGATTGAATAACAACACAAGCTTTTTCCCTCTTGGAGATATTGATCTAGGGAGAGAGACAGAGCTGTAAGCAATTTCAGTGTAGTGTCACAATGGAGTTTATACTCAAGGAGGGATGAATCTGCCTAGCACAGAGGATTTTAGGGCAGTGAAATTACTCTATATGATACTACAATGATGGATATGTCATTGAAGATTTGTCAAAACCCATAGAATGTACCACACCAAGAGTGAACTGTAATATAAACTATGGACTTCAGATGAAAATGATATGCGAATGTAGGTTTTCTGCTTGTAAGAAATGCACCACTGTGGTGAGGGTTGTTGGTAACAGGGGAGCCTATGCATGTGTGAAGACCGGAGGGGGAAATTCCTGTACCTTCCACTCAATTTTTCTGTGAACCTAAAACGACTCTAAACATGATTTTTAAAAAATGGGCAAAAGACTTAAAAAGCCATTTCTCCAAAGGCATACAAATGAACACCCAGCTTATGAAACCACCCAGCTCAATATCACTAATCATTAGGGAAATGTAGTAAATCAAAACCACCATGAGATGCACCTCACACCCATTTAGGATGGCTACTATCAAAAACAAAACAAAACAAACCAAAACCCAGAAAATATCAACTGTTGGCAAGGATGTAGAGAAACTGGAACCCTTGTGCACTGTGGGTGCATGCAGTATTAAATTGCTAAACAGCTGAACCAATATTCTAACTAATATACCATCTGTATACCAGGCAATGCACAAAAACTTGGAGCAGAGACCATAACATTCAAACATGTACATATAAGCCAGGCAAGTCTTTCACCTCATATGCACATCAAAAATCACACCACTCACAACACAATGTTGCTGCAGTTTAGCCATAACTATGATTGGGCTGCTCAGGAGGGTTCTACTGATTCTTTCCTTGGGGGATTATGGTTAATCATTTTCGGACTTTAATACTTATTGGGGGCTAACCACAGAAACTGCACCTTCAGTCACATAGCCACTGTAGGTTTTAC
Organism: Rhinolophus hipposideros; assembly: GCF_964194185.1. NCBI lineage: Eukaryota > Metazoa > Chordata > Mammalia > Chiroptera > Rhinolophidae > Rhinolophus > Rhinolophus hipposideros. Next base: position 27,770,503 of record NC_138054.1, on the reverse strand, counting down.
TTCTTCATACATTATAATAGGACAACTAGACTTAGAGGCAGCATTTAAAAATATTTTACTCATTTGGGCTGGATTAATGAAAGGGAAAAGGCTGTTTATGGGCTCTGCAATGCTATCTTTGTCATAAACCAGCTGTCCCTACATGTGTGAGCATTTTTTGTGGATTTTTATTCCACTGGTCTATTTTGCATCAATACCACGCTATCTCCTTACTGTAAGTTTATATTAAGTCCAATTTTATATTAAGTCTAATTTTGTTCTTCTTTTTCAATACTATCTTGGCCAGGAGTTGGCAAACTACACTCAGTGAGACCAACAATAGATTTTGTAAATAAAGTTTTATTGGAAAGTAGTCATTCTTGTCATTTTCATATTGTTTATGACTGCTCTCTGGCTACAATGACAGGGTTGGGTAGTTGTAAATGGGACAGTTTAGCTTCCAAAGCCTAAAATAATTGCTATCTGACCCTTTATAAAAAATGTTTACTGACCTCTGGTCTTGATTCTTGATGCATCACATTTCCAAATAAATTTTAGAAGGTGTAGAAAAAGAATTACAGAGACATTGTGTGGGATTACATTGAATTTTTAGGTCAATTTAGGGGAGACTTGACATGTTTCTTTACTGACTGTTCCGGTCCATAAATATGGTACATACCTCCTTTTCTAAAAAAAGATCTTTGATTTCCCTCAGCAACATGTATTTTTGTTTATAGACATTCTGCGTATTTTTCGTTAGATTTTTTCTTTTTTTCTACCTAAAATAACTACAATTATTTTATTTGTAGTACTACTGTAGTGTATGTTAAATTTTTTATTTTCTAATATTTTGTTGCTTGTACATGGAAATACAGTTGATTTTTGTATATAGATCTTATCTGCTGAGAATTTTTATCAAAACAGGTGTTGATTTTACCTGGCACTTTTTCTGCATTTGTTGAGATAATCATATGGTTTTTATTCTTTTTTATAACTAATGTAGTGCATATATTAGTTAAATTTTCTAATATTAATTCAATCTTTAATTCTTGGAATAAATCTTACTTGGTCACGATGCATCATCTTTTTTATATATGGCTGGATTTTATTTGCTAACATTAAGTTTGGAATATTTTTATGTTCATAAGAAACATTGTTCTATAATTTTGTTTTCTTCTAATATCTGTCAGATTCTGTTTCCAGGATTATGCTAGCATCATAAAATGAGCTGGAAAAAGGTTCCTTCATTTTCTGTTCTCTGAAAGAGTTTGGGTAAGATTGATAAATTTTTATTCCTTACATATTTGGGGGGGAAATCACAAATGAAGGCATTTGGACCTAGAATTTTCTTTGCGTGAGAGTTTAAATTATAAATTCAGTTTTGTTAATATATACAGAATTATTCAGAATTTCTGTTTCTTCTTATGGGTGTTTTGATCAATTGTGTTTTTCAAAGATTTTATTCCTTTCATTTACATTTTCAAATGTGTTGCCTTAAACTTGTCCAAATATCCTTATACTATCTTTTTAATATCTGTAGAATTTTATCCCTCATGTTGGTAATCTATGCCTTCTTTCTTATTTCCTTGAACAGTTTTCCTGCTGATTATACGTTTAGTCTTCTCAAAGACCCAACTTTTAGCTTCATGAATCCTCTCTATTGAATATTATTTTCTATTTAATTATTACCTGTTTTTATTTTTATTATTTCATTCCTCCTACTTTCTCTGGGTTTGTTTTTCTATTCTTTTCTAATTTCTTAAGATGGATACTTCAATTATATATTTCTACCTAGTCATGGCTTTACCTGTATCCCACATAGTTTGATATATTGTATTTTTAGCATTTATTTAATATTTCCTAACTGTGATTTCTTCTTTGGGTTAGATCCTTGGGTTATTAAAATGTGTTGTCCTTAATTTCCAAACTTTGAGGGATTTATTACTGATTTGTTACTGATTTCTAATCAACTTTACTGTGGTGAGAGATAATCCTTTGAAATTCATGAAACTTGCTTTACATCAAACTGGTCTGGAAAATAGGAAATTTTGGTAAAGGTTACATGTCCATTTGAAAAGAATATGTATTTCTCAGTTCTGGGTACAATTTTCTATATATATCAATGAGAAGTTGGTGTGTTCAAACGTTTTATTCTTTACTGATGTTTTTGCCTGCTTGTTCTTACAGATACTGAAATGAGTATGTTAAACTCTTCCACTATGATTATAGATATGTCTATTTTTCCCTTTAGTTCAATCAATTTTGCTTTATATATTTTGATGCTGTATTATTAGATTTCTATTAACCTATAACAATTATATATTTCTGTTATATAAATCCAATATATCACCTATGAAATATTTCACTTTATCCCTAGTAATGAATCTTTATTTAATACTTTATTTAATATTATTGTAAATACAGCATCTTTTTTTTTACAGCATCTTTTTTGTAGTTAGTGTCTGCATGATATATTATTTTCCTGTTCCTCTACTTTCAACCTTTCTTTGTTATTAGATTTAACATGTTTCTTGTAAGTTGCTCATAATTTTTAATCTAGACAATCTTTGTTGTTTGAGTATTTTTTCTTTTTACATTTCATTCAATTACTGACATGCTTGTTTTTAAATCTATCATCTTATTCTTTGTCCTCTGTTTGACCTACTATGTTCTATGTTCCTTATTTCTGTTTTCTTACTTTCTTTTGGATTAAAGAAGTAATTTTATTATTCATTTACATCCCCTTATTAACCTGCTACCTATATGTTCTTTTAGTGGTTACCCTAGAAATTACAACAGACATTTTTCACTTAACTTTATTTCCCTCTGCTTTTTAAAAAACTTGCCATGTATTTCAACATTTAAATAACAAACATAATTTAAACCCCAGAAGACATTTAATATTTTATATAGCAAATATTCATTTAACCTCCTCATTATTTATACTTTCCATTACTTTCTGCATATTGTACCTTCTGTATAGTGTTATATATTTTGTTATACCAAAAGCATTCTAGTAACATTTCTTTTCATACAGATCTCCTGATGACTAGTTATCTGCTTTTGTTTGTCTAACCACATATTTATTTTGTCTTCATTTTTGAAATACATTTTGCTAGGTACATAATTCTAGGTAGACAGTTTCTTTTAATACATCAAAGATATCTTATTGTTTTCTGGCTTCCATTTTTCTATTTGATATGTCATTTGTGGGCCTTATTGTGTGTGGGGGGAGCTATTGTTTTTGTTATTAGCAATTTTACTATGTTGTGTTTAGGTACGGTTTTCTCTATGTGTCACATTTGGGGTTTATAGAGATTCTTGAATCTGTGGCTTGATATCTTTTATCAATTTTATAAAATTCTGGCAATTCTTTCTTTTTAAATTAAAGTTTATTGGGGTGACAATTGTTAATAAAGTTACATAGATTTCAGGTGTACAATTTTGTAATACATTTTCTACATCTCACATTGTGTGTTCACCACCTGGAGTCAGTTCTACCCTCCCCTCTGCCCCTCTTACCCTCTGGTACCCACTAAACTATTGTCTATGTCTATGAGTTCTTGTGTTTTCATTTATTTGTCTTGTTCTTTTGTTGTTTTCAGTTTTATATACCACATATCAGTGAAATCATCTGGTTCTCTACTTTTTCTGTCTGACTTTTTTCAAGACCCATTCATGTCACAGATGGTACTATTTCATCTTTTCTTATGGCTGAATAGTATTCCATTGTGTATATAAACCACATCTTCTTTATCCAATCATCTATCGAAGGACACTTTGGTTGTTTCCATGTCTTGGCCACCGTAAATAAAGCTGCAATGAACGTTGGAGCACGTATGTCTTTATGGATAAATGTTTTCAGATTTTTTGGGTAGATACCCAGGAGAGGGATTGCTGGGTCATATGGTAATTCTATTCTTAGTTTTTTGAGGAACCTCCACACTGCCTTCCACAGCAGTTGCAATAGTCTGCATTCCCACCAACAGTGTATGAGGGTTCCTTTTTCTCCACACCCTCTCTAACACTTGTTACTATTTGTCTTATTGATGATAGCCATTCTGACTGGGGTGAGGTGATATCTCATTGTGGTTTTCATTTGCATTTCTCTGATGATTAGTGATGTTGAGAATTTTTTCACATGTCTATTTGCCATTTGTATGTCCTCTTTGGAGAAATGTCTCTTCAGGTCCTCTGCCCATTTTTCAATTGGATTGTTTTGTTGTTGTTGTTGTTGTTGTTGTTGAGTTGTATGAGTTCCTTAAATATTTTGGATATTAGCCCCTTATTGGAGGTGTTGTTTGCAAAAACTTTCTCCCATTCGGTTGGTTACCTCTTTATTTTGTCGATGGTTTCTTTTGCTGTGCAGAAGCTTTTAAGTTTGATATAATCCCATTCGTTTATTTTAGCTTTTACTTAATTGCCTTTGGAGTCAAATTCATAAAATGCTCTTTGAACCCAAGGTCCATAAGTTTAGTACCTATGTTTTCTTCTATGCAATTTATTGTTTCAGGTCTTATGTTTAGGTCTTTGATCTGTTTTGAATTAACTTTTGTACATGGTGACAGATAGCAATCCAGTTTCATTCTTTTGCGTGTAGCTTTCTAATTCTCCCAGCACCATTTATCGAAGATGCTAATTATTTCTTTTAATGTTGGTTGTATTCTATATTATCTCTCTTCTTTTACTAGGATTCCAATTACACAACTAATATATCTTTTCATGAGTCCCATTAGTCCTTTATGTCTTTTCCTAATTTTCAACCTTACTTTCCTGACATTTTAGGTTTTCTTTTAATTGACAGATTTTCCAGTTCATTAATCCATTCTTCACCTCTCTTTAATTATCTCTTAAACCCATATACTGCTATATTAATTTTGGTTTTTGTATATTTCAAATATCAAATTTCAAAATGTCCATTTAAAGCATTTTTATAGATAACATTTATTTGCTGAGTTTTTACCTGTTTTCTTTTTACAACATATTAATGATAGTTATTTCAGAGTGTTGGTCTAATAACTCCAATGTCTGGATTTCTTGGGATACTTTTATTTTCCATTTTCTTTTCATTTTTGTTTTCAGTCATTTGTTTTTGTCTTCTAATATGCCTTTAAAAATTCAATCTCAGACATTGTTTTTGAAACATACATAAAATTTTAGGCTCTCGATAATGTTACTATCCTCCAGAGCTAATGTACATTTGCTTCTGACAGGCCATTTGGTTTGGTAAAAAATCTCCTTAATATAGTCGATGATTTGAAGCTAGGTTACAATCTTTATGAAACTGGTCTGTTTCAGGTTTGCTCTTACTCCTAGGATATAGGCCTTGAGGGGTCTGGAGTGTTATAGAAAGCCCTATATCTTGGCAGATTTCCAACTTAAAGTTTTGTCTCTCTAGCCCCATAAAACTACAGGCTCTTGGTTGCCCCTTATAAATTAAAGAGAAAAGCCATGCTGCATGTCAGTCTTACCACTTTGCACTTTCGTTTTGTCAGGCTTCTTGGTCCCTTAAATCTTGATTGCCTTGGTAGCTCTAATCCATCTTCAAATAGATCTTTTAAAAATGTTTATACTCATATAGCTCTTCTAACTATCCTCAATGAGACAAGGCAATCAGCAAGAGCCAGAAGATAAAACATTGACCCTTAAGCTTTGTAGACCTATAGCTTACCTTTTTCCTTTACTGTTTTTTTTTTTTCCCTTCAAACTCAGAGTTTTTCTAGTATAATTTATCTAGAAAATATCTCTTTGATCACCTGCATAGAAGGAAGTTGTCTGGCTAGGTGGGGGAGAATCTAGGGGTTAAATATTGCTGATTAAGGAATTTTAACTAGTTGCCCTGATGTCAGTACCACTTGTCAAATACTCTACCCCCACCACCCACATCACACACAGACACACACACAGACACACACACACACACACACACACACACACACACACTTTTGAGATACCACGAGAGTATCCAAGTGTGAGTTTTTCTAGAGTTTTGAAAAGTAAATCAGCTTACAGAATTCTCATAGTTCTCTCCTTCTTCAGAGGCTTTAGGCTGTAGTTTCTCAACTCTGCTAAGGCAGTTACCATTTCTATATCAGCTTTCATGATTACAAAAATGTGTTGAAATCTCTCATCCTTTTTATATGTATCCTTTCCCATTCTCTTTGCCCTTGTGGTTTATATCTACTTTTGTTGTCATTTTATTGAGTTTTTGGATACAAAGGAGATAAGTGTCTGTGACTGATTGGCCGTGTCACCTACAAATCTTCTACATGGTATTTTATAAAATAATGTAACTAGGTAAGCATTATCCTGGGTAGCAATACAAGCAGCTTAGCAAGACAATGTTCTCTTACATCTGGGCCATTATATGCATTTATTTTAAAAAGAAATTTCCCAGTAGGTATTTAAGTTGACAATCCCTGCTGCAGTAGAATTAGAAGCAGTGTATCTTCAAGTCTCTTCTCTCCTTAAAAGATTTCCTTTTTCTTTTCTTTTTAAATCAGAGATGCAGAAAGAGAGAGGAAATAGGAGGGGGAGAATACTGCATCTCAGATTTGAAAGTCAGATACACTTACCTTATACTTAAAAGGTGTTAGGGATTTATAGTCATAAAGTTTCTATCTGCCGGGAGAGTTCCAAACCTACAGCATTGTTTGGTCAAGATTTTTCAAGTTCTCTTCACTAAGCAGATAGTATGGGTAACATGGAATGTTCAAATCACAAAATGTTAGAGATAGGAGGAATATAGAGGTCTTGTAGCTTGAATTCCTTGTTTTAAGTATAAATACACTGAACTCTAAAACAAGTAAGCTATTTGTCCAGCTAGCAGTGTGGCCCAGTAGATAAAAGCCTTGGCCAAGAGTCACACAGAACGGGATTTTAATCATGGCTCTGCAGCTTACCTCTAAGACCTTGGGTAAATAACATACCTTCTCGTAGTGTCAACATTCTCATTTGTAAAATTAGAATAATAATGGTAGTTAGGATAGCTGTAAGATTTAAAAGAGACAGCATGCTTTAAAACAGTTAATGTATTATTTGGCATATTTTAATAACACCAATAAATATTAGTTATTATTGATAATTCAACTGACCAGTGACACAACTAAGAGTCAAATTAAGATGACTCCTGACTTTCGATGCAAAACCTTTTCTAATACCATTAGTACTACCCTCAGGAGGTATCCTGGGGTATGTGTTATGTGTAATTTGGGTCACTTTTGTCACTTTCTGCATTTGCTTACTCCTGTTTAACTATGATGTAATAATGAAGTCAATGTCTAGTACATAGAAAATGCACATTAGGTTTTCATTGCAATGAATTCTTTTGAGATTTAATTGGCAGCATTTATTGTATGTTGTAAACTCTTCTTAGCATAACATGGCAACGTTTCTATGAAGAAAGTAACCAAATAAATTCCACCTAAAAATTATGCCCCAATCTTATGAAATGATATTGGAAGTGTAAATTGGTAGAACTATTTTTGGAGGGCAATTTTGCAATAGACATTTAATGATTTAAAAATAAGCGTAAATCCAGAAAATGCTAAGAAAATAGTAAGAAAAAGGATCTCATATAAGATGCTTATTTTAAGATTACTTATAACATTTAAAATTTTTGAAAAAGTGTCTAACAATAGGAGATTTGTGAAATATATTATAGAACATTTCTACTATGGACAATAGTGTGTCAATTAGAAATACTATTGTATAATAATGTTTAATCACATAGGAAAATATAATACTGAGTAAAAAGAGTAGGCTGTCTTTTCAAAAAGTATTTACTGTATGGTTTCAATTTAGTGAACATACTCAATCTCTATCTCCTTCTCTCTGATCTGACCTGATTTATTACTTGTGATATTAACGAGGTAACATTTAGTTTAGTATTTAAATAGTAATAGTTTTCCAAAACTAAGTATTACCCAGTTCTCAGAAACTCATTATCACTCTCCAAAACTGTCCCCTCGTTGGTTATTATCAATTGTTTGTTGCCCGTGAAAACACATGGCTTGAATTATCTAACAAGTGTGTTTACTAAACCTCTCACCTGTATGTATGTTCCTCGAAGGCAGTTTCCTAGAAACTGTGTCTGTCTTTCCACTACTGTATGTCCAGGATCTAAAACAAAAAGAAATTTAAAAATATTTGTTGAATTAATAAATGAATACACAAATGAGGGAATGAATCCATGACCACTGCAACAGTGATTTCACGGCTGTTCTAGCAGTAGTTTGTAAGATATGGAGGTGGCAATAGGAAAGGGAGGTTTATCGTCCAGTGTTAAGCTCAGTGATGGTCAAAAATGCCCCTAAATTAGTGCAGGTTCCTGTAGAGGTCTTAGTGGTTCTTCAGAATGAATTATGCTACTCATTCAGTGTTTCATTTAGCCTTGGATATTCCTTGCCAAAAATCACTGAGTGTGTTAGGCAATGTTGCAAAATAAACCACTTCAAAGCTGCGTAGCTTAAAAAAAAAAAAAAAACTCCATTGAGGACCCTGGCAATGAGACCTGTCCTGACATTGGGTATCCCTCCATTCCCTCCAATACACGCAGAGCCAATACATCTTTTAGGGTTCACCGGACTTTCTAAGGTTAAATATGGGTCATATATTATTTAGTGTTCTTATGTTTTCTAAATAAATTTCTATGTATCTAAATTAAAAAAACAACAACTATGGATTTAATCTCAGGATTCTATAAGTCAGTTAGGCAGTTCTTTTCTGGACCATCTTCTGCTAGATTTTCTCATATGTCTGTGGATATGGGGGGAGGTGGAGCAGGGAAAAGCTGGAAGATGGATAAACAAGAACAGCCTCACTCACAAGTTCAGGGTTTGGCAGGCTGTCAACTGGAGTAACAGGGGCAACAAGATGCCTCACATCATCCAGCAGGCCTGCCAAGAATTCTTCACATGGCAGGAAAGATCCAAGAGCAGCAAGAGAGATACGGCCTCAATGCACACGTGGTTTTTAAGACTGCTTGGATGACATTTGCTATTTTTATCATCGGCCAAAACAATCCACACAGTGAAACCCAGAGGCAGTGTGAGGGGTGACCCAACAGTTTTGATAAAGAGAGGCATGAACAAATTAGAAGCCATTGCTTAATAATTAACCACAACCTTTTCTTAAGTCCGAACAATTTCATGTCCCTTCCACATACAAAAGAGACTCCCCAGATGTCTCATCTAATCATGGCACTAGGCTCTAGGTCCAGCGTCTTGTCATGTACAATCCTGTCTTCTTGGATGCAGTTCCTCTTGATCTAGAGCGCTATGAACTAAAAGGATGAGTGATTTGCCTCAGTCAACATACAACAGTGCCACAGTGGTAAAAAGCTGTGCTAATCACTATTTGTAAGAGGATAGAATGGGAAGCAGAGAGCAGTCACATATCCACAGTAATTCTAAACTTCAGCCAGGCATATATCACCCAGATAGGTCGTTCGTGTACTCTAGGGACCAGGAATATTGTTTGATTAAGTCCTGCTTCTGCTTCCTGGGGGTGCCCAGTTCCTGTAGAGTCTAAAAAATAATAATAATAATACTTTTCCTCCCACCTTCTAAATTCTTCTAGCTCGGTTAATAATTTAAGCAACACATAGGAGATTAACAGGAGGAAATGAAATTTTAGTACTTGTGCATGGGGGATTCACATAAGCATGAAAATTCCAAAGACAGTGGGGCAACATTGGGTATATATGATATTTTGGACAAAAGAGAAAAGGGGGAAATGGGTCCTTAGACTTCAAAAGTGAAAAGGGGCAATTTTCAGGTAGTTGAGGAAGAGTGGAACACACATGGCAGGCAAATGCTTGCTCTAATGGGAAGCAGAGGTGACCCAGCTAAGAGGCACCTGCCTGGAGCCTTCCTACCTACCATACTTAATTCAAATTAAGCCAAGGTGAATATGCTAAGATTCCCTTCCTGAAGCAGGTTTTTCCATCTGAATTTCTTACACAGGAAAGGAGGAGTGTCAGAGGTTCTCTTTGAGTCTTTTGTTTCTTAATAACCAGCTTAAAAATGAATGTCCCAAAAGGCAGTTTGGGGATGACAAAACTTTGGTCCCCTTGGTTCCCTACAGCTCTTGGCTCCACTCTTAGCTCTTGGTTGCTCCTTTTGTGAGATTTTCCTTTTCCATAAGAAATGCTCCATGTTTTCAGTTTTGTAGATTTTTCAGCCTTGTCCTACTTAGAATGTTGGAGGCTCAGAGGACTTTGTGCAGTTCAAACAATTTCCATCCCTTTTAGTCTAAGCTGATCAACATTTGGGGTGGTACATTTTCTTTGAAAACTCTGGGGAAATTTTATATTAGATCACAGTCCAAAATGCCACACTCACAGTTCTTTTCTAGATATGCCTCTTTCTTTAGATTTCTTTCATAGCTCTTTTGGATTAACCTTCTATGAGACCATGTCCGTAAGATCCTTAGAAGCCCGTTTGTCTAACTGAAGGGTACACTATGTGTCAGCTTACATCTTTCAGAGGTCTTAAAATGGTGTTTTACAGCTACACCTGTGGTTCAGTTTTTGGCCTCAAGCCTCTTCCTCTTTGAGAACCTTTAAAGGATTGGGGAGATTGGGGATGAGAAATGGTTTTGTTTTTCAACCCAGCAGGTGCAGTCCCTTCTACGTTCACTTTTAATTATGCTTGCAAACCAACTAGTTCTTTTTTACACATCTGTCTCTCTTTCTCTTTCCCTCTTTTTCCCTCTTTCCCTTCTCTCTCTCTCTCTCTCTCTCTCTCTCTCTCTCTCTTTCTCTCTCTCTCCCCCCCCCCCCGCCGCCTCTATCCCTTTCTGTCTCTCTCTCTCTTCACCTTGTCATAGGTCTCCAAAAGAAACCCAAAACCAACGAACACCATCACCATTCTGCCTGGAAATCAACTTACTAGGTCCCAAAGTACATTTTCTATCTTCCAAGTTTCTGCAGGCAAGGAGACAGCTGTGCCAATTGTTTCACTGTTTTTATTCACTGTTTTATTACTATAACATGGGTTGACATTTTTCCAGGTTGCTATAGCAGTTTTTTTGCCATTTTTCCAGCTTCTATCCACAGCTCAGTTCCCAAACCAATGCCACCACCCATTTGGGGGTTTTGTTGTGGAAAGTCTCCACTCCTTAGAACCAGTATCGGTTTGTTTTTATTATGTAACAAACATCCAAAACTTAGTGTTTAAAATATTTATTTAGTTTATGAGAGTTAGGGAGGGCTGGGTAGCATTTATGGCCTGAGGTGGATGGCTGATCTCTGCTGGGATTGCTCAAGTATCTACAGTGAGTTGTCAGGGTGGCTGGCAGCTGTTGATCTAGGATGGTTTCAATCCTATGGCTGACAGTTGACAGATACTTCACTTGGTGGCTGTGCTACTCATATCTTAACCATCTAGCAGGTTAGTACAGGATCTTTCACATGGTGGCAGAGACCTGAGAACAGCAAGAGAGGGCCAATCTCAATGTGCAAGTGTTTTTCAAGTTTCTGCTTATTTCACATTTGCTATTGCCCATTGGCCAAAGCAAGTCACAGTCACATGGCCAAGCCCAGACAAGCCAAGGTAATGGATACGAGAAAGTATGCACAAAGTGGGAGCACTTATTACAATGTTTGACACTTAGTTTCCTAGTGTTATGAATCGTCACTGTCATTCACTGATCAGATATTGTTTCCAAAGAATGACCACCAGTCTGGGAGCTGAGTTTAAAGAAGTTTCTCTTTTCGGTCATAAATTGTGTAGAAACCAGACCTTTTCTTTCCCCTTCTGCCCCTAAAGGGTCTGGATTTGAACAACAGCATCAAAATATACTTCCTTCACGGAGAGCGTATTCTCTGGGGACCTTGAGTATATTTTTCCAACAGAAGGTTAGCCTGGGTCATCTTAATCTATCAGAAAAATTCTAAAAATGTGGAATCTCAAAAAGGAAAAGGCCTGGATTTTAATATTTTTCTCCTACAAGGAAAAAAATTTGGCACTTAATGCAAGTTTTCCCGCCCATTGAATTAAGTTCTGCTTCATTGGGCACCTTGAAGTAAATAGACTCATACATATATCTTCCCAAACACACACACACACACACACACACACACACACACACACACACACACACACACAATACACACACTCTAATTATATAAACATGAATATGAGCAGTGGTCATCACTCTACCTCAACACCAAGACTCACTAGAACTTAGGTAAAATACAGTTTGAATTTTCTGAGCAGTCACATACATTCAGCTACAGAACATCAGTATAGTTCAGCAGTTAGTAATCTGGACTCTAGAGTCACCCTGCCTGGGTTGAGTCTTGGCTCCATCCTTTACTGGCTTTATGACGTGGGGCAAATTAAATGACTACACTGGGCCTTAATTTCCTCCTTTGTCACATGGTGATAACCAATAGTGCCTTCCTCCTGGGATAGGTCTGAGGAATAAGGACATGTTTGTAGAGCACTTGCAATAAGCAGGTTCTCAGTGAGCAAGAGCTAATATCCTCAGCCATCTAACTGGGGACTGGGAAGGGCCCAGGGTCTCAGTGGGGCAGTTGATAGGAAACGCCAGATTCTCCTGCTCAGGTAAATGGCTGAGAGGTGCCTATTCTTCTTAACATAGTGCAAAGTTTCCCAATAGCTATATTATTTTTCAAGATTTTGGAGAAGCCATGCTGAGCCCTGAGGCCTGGGCCAGAAACTCAGCCCCCACAATTCTTTGCCCTCTGTCACAGATGCCTAAGAGGGTACAGAGCTAATGACACAGGCTTCTCCTGGGTTCCTTCTGAAGTACGGTTCATTTACCTCATGGACTTACAACAGTTTCAACACCCCTTTTCAGAAAAGTCTCTCCTGTGGCAGGCAGAGTTAATGCTTGTTTTATTCCACAAAACCTTATGTACTAAGTGCCATGCCCAGTTCTATCCATTGTACAAATATCCACTCATTCAATCTTCACAATACCCCTGTAGAGTAGGTTCAGTTATTATTTCCATTTTAGAGATAGGAAAACTGAGGCAGGCAGCTCAAAGGGCCTGCCTAAGGCCAGCTAGTCGAGTGGTAGTACCAGGTGTCAAACTCAGGTGTCTGGGCCAGAGTCTGTACTTTTCACTACTAACCCATGCTGACTTTCTCAATGAAAGGTTATTATTTATTAAGCAATTCCTATGTGTCTTGTCATTCATGATCTTATTTAATTCTTACAAAAAGGGATTATTATCCCCACTTTATAGGAGTGGAAGCTGAAGTTAATCGAGTTTCAATGACTCAGCCAAGCAACCATAGGTGATTGGGATCAGAGCAATGCCTGTTCTTGTGAGGCCCACATTTTCTCACCACCCAAATAAGTATTTGATAACTGTTATAAAAACACTGTGATACATGTTCTCGCTCGAGTGTAAAATATACCACTATTCACCCTACTTTTTCATGGTTTTGACTAAATCAAGCTAATCTTAATTTCCAGGAAAATTCATTTAATGAAAATAGTAAGGTTATTAGAATAGGCACATCATTTTATATTTATTACGCACTCACTTGTTCACTCATTCCTTCCACAAATAATTTGTTTAGAGCTTACTCTATGCCGGGCGCTGCTTGTGTTTGATCAGATCGGTGTGCCAAAGTCACATGCGTCACAGAGTTCTTTTGTTTAATGGTAATTGCAGATGTGGCTCCTACGACACACGCCTCTAGATATAACAGCCCTGGTTAATTCTTCCCCAACACACCTGTTTGCAGTTGTGCACTCATCCAGGACAGTCATTAGCTTCAGACTCCTAAGGGACCCAAATCAGATGGGGTGAGTGAAGTTCTCACTGGATTCAAAAGAGCTTTGCTTGATACCTACTAGAAAGATTTACCTTGCCCACTCAGGCTGCTGTGCTATAAATCCTTATTCTGCAGTCAATTGCAAATTTTGTGGTCATTTACATTTGCTGCCCACTCCTTGAGAATAATTACAGCTATTTAATTGTATTCATAATTTAGCATACACCTGAAAAATATGCTGTGAAATATCGGAGGGATCCTTTAATACTGGTGTTCCATTTACAAACTGTCACATTTATAAAGCATCTTTAATCTTCTAGGGTCTGCTAGAATTTTTTATTACAGTCTGCTTTGTGCTTTAAATATTAAAGATTCGGCAGTACTTCAAAAGGTGATAATGCCTGATATTCTGATGGAGCTTAAACCTCACCAGCTAAATATATTGAGGAATGTTCAGTGGTCCTGGCTTAATTAAACATGCATGTGTGTTTTCAAATGCAATATTTTTCTGCTTGTTAGGTTTCTGACAAACCTCCAAATAGGTCCAGGTGGAACAAAGCATGTAAACAGCCTTGTGAATGGAGCTTAAAACACTCAAATTAGCACCTTTCCTCAATTAATATGCAAACCTTGGAATCTCTGCAATTGATAATGTCATTGAATACTATTTGCAACTTACCAGTGTATCTTTGTCATTTCGTTTTTCTAAAACATGTCCAGTTTAATTATGTGAACAGACACTGGTGACGGCTTTTTAGCCAATGAGATGGTATTTGTTCTCAGTAACTTACTCTTCTCTCTGGAACATGGCATACATTATACGGCCGTGGCAGGCTTTAAATGTACCATTTGTTTTCATTATATAGCACTTAAAAGGTAGCCCTTTTCTAATTTAGCATGCCATATTAAAGCAGCCAGAATTCTCATAAGCTCTGAGACCAAATTACCTAACGCTATAGATACTTGAAAATTACTTAAGCAGTTTTCACAATTAAAAAAATTTCATTAATGCAAAATCTGTCTGTATTATTTCGAAAAAAATCTCTATTTGGCATTTGCCACACTTTGGATTTCTCTGAAAAATGTGTTTCAAAGGAACTGTATTTTGTTTTTAAACATGTGCATCTCAATGTTTGTCATTTGTCACAAGAAATGAAATATTAAGCTCAGATTTTCAATCCAAAACTTTGAGACATCTTTTCCAACAGCCATACAGTATTGCCTAATATTAAATTCTGCAAATAAGTAACAGTTTGAGTAGCTGTTCATCTATTTGAAAAATATGACTTGCTAAAGCTACCCAAATAGAGATTGGCAGTAGTTTAAAAAGGAAACAAGATGTTTTACCCATGAGCAAAAAAGGCTGGCTTTGAATGATTCAATCTGCTATAGAATCAACATGTAACACATGCTGGACTAGCAGAAATATAGGGTAAAAATATATGTGGAAGCTTCCAATAAAAGTTCAATTATTATGCTGTAATGAGTAAGCTTGTGCAAAAAAAAATGTTTTTAATAAAAAATAGTCTGTGAGATCCTATGCAGTATTAGAGCAATTTTCTAGGTGAGGCAGTGCTAGTGGGATATGACAGGTGTGGTATTGTTATTATAATACCTAAGGCAAAGCAGCAACCACACAAGATGATAGACAAATCTGAATTAATATGATGTGATCAGCAAGGTGGCATTTGAATATAATCTTCCTGTATTGTGGAGAAGGCTGCATGCATATTATACAGCGAAGGAATTGTGTGGAAGGCTGTAGACAGAAGACTCAGTGGGAGGAAAGATTTCAGGAGATATCTGTGTAAGGTGTACACTTGGAAATTGGATTTGTAAACATATTAAAAGCAGAATTTCTTTTCCCAAAGCAGCCTTCCGTGGGTGTTGACAATAAACACTTAACCTTGGCAATTGGAGGCCTTTCAAACAAATAATTAGGGGAAAATGGGGAATGTGAAATACATTTTAATTTTTCCCCCCATTTTGATAGTCTTTAGTGAGTGTTTCTTTCCTGGATCTGTGAACCAAGTAGCCATTTTAGATCCCCAGATGGAAAAATGTTGCCTTCCCTGAGAATTTCAGCCACCTTTTGCTACCTTGATGATCACCACCTCTAATTAAAAACCTTAATAGTATCTAGACCCTAATAGCACAAAAGAGACCACAGTCTACTGAAAGGATGCATTTTATCAAGCGACAGAAACTCTCAGAAATTTGAGCCTGCAGAAACTGCCTGTGTGATCTTTAATGGATTTTTAAAGATGACAAGAAAGGAAATGGGAAAGTAAAGCAATGGAAGGTAGAAATTCCCTGAAGGAGCATTCTGAAGTAAATCAGTGCAACTGAAAAAGTGAACTCCTAGGGCCTGGGGATATCTCCCAGGTTTTTCAGCTGGACACTTATGGCCTGTTGGGTCCCTGAACACCTCTGCTCTGGGCGGACTTTGACAGAGCAAGTCACAGAAAGATGAACGACAGCACCTGAAGTGCTGTTTGCGGGGCAGAAAATTGCTCCCTTTGCACGCTGGGCTGCCTTTGCTTTCTGTCACATGACTTATTACAGTCTCCCTATATAACAGTGCCATTTATGTATGTTAACTTGGCGAGCAGTAATGGTATTCTTTGCCTCCTTTTTCACTGCTGCTCAGGCAATTAAAAACAAAGGAAGCAAATGAGGTCAGCGCTCGTAAAATGAGTCTATAGGTGACAGACACCCCGAGACCAAATAGCCTTGAATGCTGCTAGAGTGTAAGGAAACTGTGAGCAAGAAAACATCCCTGCTTCCCAGGGCTTTTACTTAGATATTTATTTTTTTCAGGAGAGAAACTGATCTCAGGTTTTTGTTTTTGTTTTTTTTCTGGTTTTTTGTTTTGTTTTGTTTTTAAATCAACCCAATTAAGGTACATCTTTTAAGGAGTTTGGTAATCCTGCTCATACAATCATGTGCCCCATATGAAAAAGGGACATAAACGAGAGATTGTTCTCTTTAATCTTCTAACACAAAGACCAACATTTCACTACACAGTAGAATTTTATCTCCAGCAGCTCTTAAAATAGCAGCTCTATTGATGTTGCATAATTACCATAAGTGTTTTGAAATGTTCCACACACAGGTATACAAGGATACCTCATCCTATTTTCTGATGCCAGCCTTGTGATCACAGTGATTTGGAAAAGCTAATTAGAAGAACCTTCTTGCTTCCCCTAGGCACGATTTAAACAACACATTGGCTCTTATTCCACGTCTCTCGGCTTCTACGGTATGTATCCTATACATTTTGGCATGTAAGACCATCCCTTAAGGAGAGAAACAGCTCTCAAAATCAGAGGTGACTTATATGATGCCCTGGCTTTACTGCTATAGCTTGGCTACTATCCCTGAAGCTGGCAATAGTCCCCCAGCCCTTCTCACCCTTGGGGCCTGCTTGGTGAGCTGCAAGAGGCTCTGGGAAGGCGCTGGCGTGGAGGGAGGTGGTCAGCACATGCTGTCTGCCATCATCTGCTGCAGGAGATTCAGCAAGGAAGACTTCAAGTTGACCTAATTACTTATATTTTTTCATAGACCTTAAATTTGAAGATACAGATCTTAAATTCAAAAATACAGATAGCGCTGACTCTCAACTGGACTTCCAATTGCACAAATATTTTTTTTAATACCCTGGAACATATGATTATCAGGCCTCTTTTGAGCAGAATGTCACACAGGACCACTCCAGGGCTCAGCAATGGCCAAGAAGGGACAGAATTCTAACATAACATCTGGGTGCAGCTTTCTGCCTCAAGATGTAATCGTGTTTGTCTTCTGATAACTCACACTCAAGAAAAGTGTGAGAAATAGCCTTGCTTTTGATAAATAGCAGAGGAATATCTCTATTATTAAATTTCTCATGTAACATATTTATTGGCTTAGTGATATATTGCCATCTGCCTATTATTTTATTCTATAATGATTTAGTCTCCAACTAGATTTTAAGATCTTTGAGGGTTAGACTAAATCCTACACTGCTCTTGAATTCTCACTGTAGTTATTCTTTACTTATTATTGGGTACACAGAATGCACTTCATAAATGACTAATGGAGCTATAGGCACTTCCATACATCACACATAACTAAAAGTATGCACAACCTCTGCTCTGTTGGTTAATACATATATTTGCAAATAACGAAAACTTGGGAGAAATCACATACTTTAAATGACAGATTCAAAATTCAAAAAAATATCTTAAATTAACTGGAATGCTGAACTGAGGTAATGGCATAGCCAAAAATTCTAGGACAGCATGGCTTGAAATCTCAGAGGCACCTCAAATTTGCATTCATTCTTTTAGCAAACATTTGGTGAGCATCTACTATATCCTGGGGACCATTCTGTGGGCGAGAATTACAACATGGAACAAGACAGATATGATTCCTACTCTCATGGAACTTCCAGTCTATGGTCCAAACATTTTCACTATATCCCCAGCCTACAGAGCAGTCCCCAGAATGTGGTGTGATGCTTAGTAAATGTTTCCCCCAGAGTCTTTCTTCTGAATAAACTTCTTGAATTCCTTCAAGTCCCCTCAATATCCTGACCACTCGGAAAACACCACTCTACATACAAATGTCATTTGTTCTACGTGCTGCGATTTCAAATGACTGGGATTTCAGGCCATGATAACAGATTAAACAAAGGCATAGGGGTACGAAAACCCATGGGCGTTCAAAGAAAAGGAAGTGATCCGGTACTCCTAGAGCCATCATTTTAACCCTGGCCGTGCATTAGACTCACCTGGAGAACTTTAAAAATGTATACGCAGGTCTGTGTCCTGTGCCCAAAAATTCCCAGTTAATCTCAGGTTGGGCTCTAGTTTGGTATTTGCTAAAAGCTTCACCTACAGGTGAGTCTCACATGCAACCAGAAGGTGAGAACTACTATTCTAGACTAGAGCATGGTTGCATGGAGATGCGCCCAGAAAAGGTAAATCAGAGTCATATTGCAAGAGCCTTGAATAGCATGCTAATGAGTTTGGAATCAACTGTGTAATAAGGAGCCTGAAAAGTCTTTTAAAAACACAAGTGACATGACCATATCTGTCTTAGAAAGAAATCCTGGGACAGGAGGTAGGGTAAATTGGAGGAATAAGTGATCATAAGGGACATTTGTTGAAGAGTATTTGAACAGCCCTAGTGAGAGATAATTAAGCCTGAGCAGAGGCCATGGTAATGCAGCTGGGAGACCAGACTGTTTTGACAAACCTTGGTAGATAGAACTTGCAGCACATGGTAGTCCTGAGTGCGGGGGATGAGGTACAAGGAATCAAAATTGATTCTAGGCTTCTAACATGAGAGGTTGGCTAAAAGGAAAACACTGTTAACTGAAGGCAGGGATTCTCATCAAGCACATGCAATCTAGGTTGGTTGCCTACTAAATGGGAATGTCGTAGAAAATATTAAAGTTCTAAAGAGGAGGAGGACTGGACTAAACAATCTTTAAGAACTTTTCAAGTTTGAAATGCTATGGTTCTTTCTATTGCATAAGGTTATTAACTCCTTAAAGATATGGTTTATATTTTCATCTTTTTATTCTCCACAATGGTTAGTATTTTGTAGGCAGCTAACATAGCTGATGGATGAAGAAATATAAAATTAAAAGGACACTTCTAACAGGATTCCTAACATGCTGGAGTGTTTACATTTCCATCTTACTGTCCTACTTAAACTTGTTTCGCATTAATCTGAACAATTTCTATATAACACTATTCCTTTTATGATCCAATACGCAAACCTGAACTCCTTCTCTCCATTTATAAAATTGAGCTGTTAATAATAATGATAATAATAATAATACCACCTTCATTACAGGGAAATGTGATTGTGATCACTCAAAGGGTATGAAGGTGAGGGGACAGCCGAAAGCCACATTTTACCCAAACTGCAGTAGCAGATGTGGGCATGGCATCACAGAGATTCTGTTCAGTCCTGTGTAGCCAGATAAGTTCAGATGTTTGGTATTTGCTGCTCTGAATGTATTGTCAGTAACCTAGTGGGCCAAGTTGATATTAGCTCGCCTTGGGTATGTGAGGGTATTTTGTTACTATTTGGAGAAATGACCAGTTTAGTTGGTTATATTGACATCTCTACTGTAAAATTTGCTGGCATTAAAGGTCAAAAAGACTCAGTTTTCCTCTGGTTGCTTCTACTCAAAAGAGAATAAATCTGGGAGCTGAATCACTTCTCTGACAATAATTTATGAATCATGCATTGACTGTGTTTGAATTGAGAAAGGCTTTCATATCCTTTCCATTAGCTCAGATTAAGTTTTCATATAGATGCTGGGAAGCATGCTAGCAATATCCTTAGCTCATTTTTATGAAAATTTTATCAGTGCTTTTTTCTGTACTACACTCCAATTGGGATGTCTCAGCATCTAAAGCTCAGCTTTGGACATGAACTTCTCTCAACCTGGCTGGCTGCTGCTCTAAAGGTTTCAATATTTTATGGGCTCTGGCTAACTCAGCCGTGAGATTCAAGCTGCAGAGATTTAACTCTAATGTAAAATCATGAACGGATGAAAACTGGGATGTCATAAGTAATACATCTACAAGAGCAAGATGCAGTTACCATTTTTAAAAGGGCTTTAAAAAGAAAACAACATTCTCTGTTCTGTCTTTATGCCCCCAAATGAAAAGCCCCTGAGCTATTGTACTAACACAGGCCATCTTTTCTTGCCAGCTTTTCTTCAATTATTGCTTAATTGTTGTGATGGGCTGGGTTTTTTTTCCCTCTTAAGGTCCCTATCCACATGAAAGCCCCTAATGTCTGCAGTCCACAGAAATGGGCACCGCATGGTCAGATGTGTATAGGCCAAATCCATTTCTTAGCATCTTCCTCTTTTTGTCTCAAAACTGATTTAAAACATTTGGAAAATCTGTCTATTCAGCTGAAGTGTTCTCGTGTGTTCTTTCCTAGAAACAGTGGGGTCACGTGTGATCCATCTGATGGACTTTTCTGCTGCAATCTATAGCCATTTCCCTCGAGCCCTGCAGAGCCTGGCAAAGCACAGGAGCTCTGTAATGGCTCCAATAACAATGTGTTCTTTGTGTGAAAGAATCCAGGGGGAAGAGCTGGGGTAGACTGGTCAGTAACAAAAATAACAGTATTTTTGCACTAGTTATTTCTTCATTATGTACTCTGCCATTAAACATAGTTTTTAACAATAAATACCCCTTTCCATGAAACACGGCCCAAGCATGAAAAGCACAGATACAGAAAGTTTTATTTTTCAAAGACTGTGGTCATTATTGGTAGTTATTAACCTGGTTTAAATAAGACAGCTGATGGCAGGACTGCATTGCATGTGTCTGAACTTGAAAAGGGAGAAATGGTTCTAAACAGAGCTTCATTCATCTGTTCAAAAAGGCCACGTGATATATGCATTGGGATAAAACTGTCTCTAGTCCCCAAAATATCACAAAATCAACACCCCACTAAAGTAACTCCAGAACTGCATATTGGAAGAGACCAAAGAGATCAAGTGGTGTGCCTCTTTCCTCAGGACACTGAATCTCTAGCCACCCAAAGTAAAGAGGTGACTATGCTGGTCTTAAGAGCTGTAGGGACCCAGAATCTCCCTGGGGACCTCCCCAGTATGGCATCATTTGGAAAGTTGCCATTCTGCCCTTGTATATTCAAGAGAGTCTCTCCTATTTTAATTGAAGCTCAGTTCCTTTTGTTTACTTAAATCACACACAACATGGGAAACAATTCCTGCACCTAGACCTCTTATATCCTTGAAGATAGTGATGAAATTTCCCCTTTGATCTTCTGTAGAATAACACCAGTTTCTTTAACCTAGCCTTAAAAGGGGACGTCTCATCCATGTAAATCACCAACATTAATATTACATATCCCTGAGAAATATGACTTCAAATAATACTATAATACTTAAATATTTAAATTGGGAGGGTGTTTTTGCTTACTAAATTGGAAAGATTTAAATATATATGTACGTGTATATGATAGTCGCTCATTATCCGTGGTTTCGCTTTGAGCAGTTGCAATTACCTGCGGTCAACCATGGTCCAAAAAAATTAAAGTGAGAAATTCCAGAAATAACAATTCACAAGCTTTAAATTGTGTATCATTCTGAGTAGCATGATGAAATATCACACCTTTCCATTCTGTCCTACCCAGGATGTGAATCATCCCTCTGTTCAGCGTATGCACACAGTGCTAAATGTTAGTCACTTCGGAACTGTCTCAGTTTTCAGATTGACTGCTCTGGTATCGCAGTGCTTGTGTTCAAGTAACCCTTATATTGCCTAATAATGGCCCCCAAGTGCGAGAGTAGTGATTTTTGCAGTTCGGATATGCCAAAGAGAAGCCATAAAGTGCTTCTTTTAAGTGAAAAGGTGAAAGAAAGTTCTTGACTTAATAAGGAAAGAAAAAAATTGTATGCTGAGGTTTTTAAAAGGGTAAAAGATGGTAAGAATGAATCCTCTATCTGTGAAATTGTGAAGAACGAAAAAGAAATCCATACTAGTTTTGTTGTCACACCTCAAACTGCAAGTTACAGCCACTGTGCATGGTAAGTGCTTTGTTTAAATGGACTAGGCATTAAACTTGTGGTAGAAAACATGCACAGAAAACGTGTTCAAACTGACAGCAATGTTTTACACAAGAAAGCATTGAGCCTATTGGAAGTCCTCAGCAAGGGATCCCCAAAACAAATGATACCAAGCCACTTACTGGAAGTAAGGGATGGTTACAGATTCAGGAGTAGATTTGAACCAGAAAAAAAAATTACTGGAGAGAAAGAGACCACAGCCACATAACTTTTATTACAGGATATTGTTAAAATTGTTTTATTTTATCATTAATTATTGTTGTTAATCTCTTACTATGCCTGACTTATAAATTACACTTTGTCATAGGTATGTATTATAGGAAAAAACATAGTATATACGAGTATAGGGTTCTATACTCATTCAGGGTTTCGGGCATTCACTGGGGGTCATGGAATATATACCCCACAGATAAGGGGAGACTACTGTATGAACATTTGTATATGAGGGTGAGAAATGAGACTTCTCGTCCTAGGCTAGAGGGAGAATGAATTGGTGTAGCTTATCCGGGGGATAGTTTGGCACAGGGTATCAAGAATTTCTAAATATCCATGCCCTTTAATCCAGTAATTCCATTTTCAGAAATTTATCCTAAGAAAAGAATCATGAAAACGGTAGAAGTTAAGCTAAAGAACGTTAGTTGCAGTATTATTCATAACAGTTAAAAACTGAAAACAAACTAGCTTTCTAACCACAGTAGGATGGTAAAATAAAATATTGCAGAGTCATATGATAGAATATATTAAAAGAGTTAGAAGGTATTAGAAAAAGCATTATGCAAGACTACATAAATATATACTCACAGAATAAAACCAATTTAAAAAATATATATATCCACTTTGTTAAAAAAAACAAACAAAAAACCCACTACCCAACCTTCCTCATGTACTTACTATGTGTGTTAGGTACCATACTAAGAACTTCATGTATGTTATTCATTTAATGTTCAAAATAAACCTTATAGATAACATATTATTATTATCCCTATTTTGTGGAAAAGGAAATTGAGGCTTAGACAGTTTAAATAAATAACTCACCAAGGCCAATAAGAGAGTACGTGGCAGAACTGGGACTTGTAATCACATACATTTGATGCCAGAGGCTGTAGTCCTTAACAGTATGTTACGCAATGCATATAAATGTACAGAAAGACCAGAACTTAATGATCCAAAATATTAACAGTTATTATTCCTGATGTTGTGATTAATATTGACTTTTTTTCTTCTTTAAATTTATTTCCTAATATCTCTAAAATGAACACCTATCACTTTTATAAGGGGAAAAAAAAGATACAGAAATTTGGTACTTCTCCCACTAATTCTTTCTCCATTTACACACACACACACACTCACACACACACACACAAACTATATATATATGTATATATATATGTATATATACGTATATATATATATATACATATAAAAAATCTGTCTTTCCTCAAGCACAAATTTTCTTCACAATTTCTGTCATTGCTGTCCTTTCTAGGTGTATATCTCTCTAGAGACCCCGAAAGATCCCACTAAATGTAGAAGAGCTCCAATCCTTGCCTTTGAGGCCATATCAATTTTTCATTTCTTGCCCAGTTGCCAATTAACAAAGCTCCATTACAGATCATTGCCACCAAAGCAATGATATCGCTTTCAGTCTTTGTTCACTAAAAACAAATCACTCTTATAAACTCATTCCTGTTTTCAAGCCTTATTTGTAACTGTCCAGGATGTGAATGCAACCTTCTCTCTGAAAGTGAGCTACATTTTTTTCCCTGGTCTACAGTACAGCATCCATCATCAGCATTAAGAGCTCAACAACTGAATGTTCACTGCAGTTCTAGGGATGATGATGAGGAGGATGATACAGGAGGCTGGCAAAGCCATAGTTCATTCTGCCACAGTCATGTTGCCACAGTCCACAGCAAAATGCAGCACGGACTATTTTAACTTGAAAGGAAGTAGATACATACAGTGGGAAGTTGTCACATTTACAAGGAGAGATCAAAACATATAGTGAATGTTTAAATTAAAAAAAATTATTACAGTAAAAGACGCATTGCCATTAATGCCCCTCAAAATACCTCCCTCCCTCACTTCAAATATACTTGTCCCATCATTCTTTCTACTTTCTGAAGCAGTCCTGGAAGTCCTCTTTCGTGAGTGTCTTTAGTTGCACTGTTGTGGCTCCCACAATGGTCTGAATAGATTCAAAACATTTACCTTTCCATTTTGACTTTGGAGAAGAGCCAGAAGTCACAAGGTGCCAGATCCAGTGAATAAGGTGGATGGGGACACACCGTAATGTTTTTATTTGACATAAATTGCCGTATACCAGAAGCAATACGTGACACTGAGCATTGTCATGATAGCGGATGATTTATGGCACACTTTAAAACACACCTTTTTTCAACAGTAGCTCACACACGACTGACTGCACCGAACAAGTTGAAACTTGTCACACAGTTAATAAGGCTCGACATGCCACTTCCCATATGGAAAATCCCTGACTTTCCGTTGGATGACACTCGGCAACAGCATTCACCATATTTTTTTATTACACCTCGTATATTTCCAATCGTTAGCAAACGTTTATTGAGCAAATACCATGTCATATGCTACATTAGACATTCAGTCTACAAATATAAATAAGGCCTAGTCTCTGCCCTGGTGGAGCTAATTGCCTAATGGGGTAGAGAGACTGAAAATATAATTTGTAGCCTGACTGGGAGGGACCTGTTAAGGAGTTTTGATCTTACCATTTGGGTATGGAGAGGCCTCAGAAGTTTGTAAGTCAACTTGTGACATAATCTGACTTGCTTATAAAAGAAGTACTCTAACGAGACTGAAAACGGAGTGTTATGCAAGAGACCATCATGAGACTGTGAATTACTCAAGGAAGAAATTATGCCAGTCTGAACTAGGGCAATGGGCATACTGATAACGTTTTGTGTGTTGACCTCACATGTCTTCCTAACCAGCTGGATCGGGAAGAGACATGTGCAATGAGGGAGTAGTTGAACGAGATGTCATGGCTGTCTTTGGAGTTCTGAATGATTGGTAGACAGTGACACTATCCACCAACAGAGGGATTTGAAGGAAGATTCTCAAGTTGGTTTTGAAGATTGATGTTTCCAAAGGACATTGTGTAAAGGTTTTTTGAAAGCAATTGAATGTGGGTATAGAACTCATGAGAGAGGTCAGCAATGTGTTTTTTGTGATTCTGTCATACAAACATGAATTCAACTGTCAGGAGAGTTCCAGTTAGCATTGATATGTTTTTTTTTTCTTCCCCCTTCTGAGTGAGAGAGAAATCCAAAGCAGGTTTTTGAGCATGCGAACCCTTGTGATTCTCCCTGCTCCTCCACTAACATGCTGATGCAACCTAGTATGGTTTTTCTAATTGTTTACTTAATTGTCTGCAAGCTCCTGGAGGGTATCACTATATATAATACATTTGCTGAATGAATTAGTCGCTGCAGGGAGTGAAGGACTGGGGGACAGTAAGAGATTCTACAGTCTGTTTTTCTCAGAGTTGTTAACCCCATAAGGAGCAAACAAGGGAGTGTGGCCTGCAGACACCCTCACAATAGTGGTAACAGTCAATTCTCTTCACAGAGTTCCTGCTCCACTACATCTCAGTTCCATCCTTGACTTTTGGCCTCCTCCTCTTTCAAATCTCCCTAACCAAGCCATCATATTAGTTCAGGCCAGCATGTTTTCATATCTGTTTTACTATCGCAAGATCCCAATGATCCCTCTCCAATCTTGCGTCCTCTAGTTAGTTTTCACCCACACTTCAGCAGTGCAGTATTTATACACTATAAATATGAGCACGTCATTCCCTTGTTTAAAACATTTTAATGGCTCATATTGTAATCAAGGTAAAAGCCAAACTCCTTAGGGTTATAGTTGGGCCTATTTACAAAAACCGTCCTGCTTATCTTTACAGCATTATGTCTTTTACCAGCCTGCCTTCTTCTTCCTTCTGCCATACTTATACTCTTTCAACACATTAAACTACATCTGTCCCCAATTGCCTTCTCTTTTCTAGCCTCAGGACTTTTGCACATGCTGTTCCCATAGGCTGGAGCCTTTTCTCTTGCCCTCTCAGCCTGATTTACCCCTGTTTAGCCCTGAGGTTCCTGCTTAGTTATCCCCACTGCCTGCAAGAAGCTTGCCCTGATACCCAAGTCTTGGTTTCACGCTCCTTATATGTCTATTGATGGCCCTCTGTTTATTCTCCTGGCAGTACTTATCACACTGCATTGATACAGCCTATGGACCTTTCCTCCACAGTGGACCGTGAGCTCTTCTTCTCTGTTCTTTCCCAGAATCTAACACAGTGCCTGGCCCATAATGAGCCTTCCTCCCATATCTGACGGATGAACAAATGTCCTGCAGGGATGGGGAAAGCGTGAGCATATAGCTGAGCAAAACAGGTCTCACGCTTTCTCTATATCCTGTTTGGGTTGGGCCCGCAAATGAGGTCAATGTTTAATCAATCGGTCCACTAAGTGCCATTAAAATATAGTGCTCATGCAAAGACAGAGACAAAAGAAAACTGAAGCTGGAATTTTCCTTAGAAAAAGAGCAAACACTGATATTTCAAAGAGAAGATGTTTAGATGAAACATACCCATCTCCTGCTTGTCCTGGCAGGTGGGATGTTATTAGCATCCCTGATACGTGATGAGATGGAGGCCAAGACACTTCCTCTCACCTCCCTCTCTCCTCCCTCCCTTTTCTCGCTCTTCCTCCCTCCCTCTTGTTCTCCTCTAGCTCCAGCTGTCTTTCTTTCTGCCCCCCTCTTGCCCAAGCAACAATCTTAAGAGAAGGGAAGTGCAATTACGCAGTGCCTGTTTAAAATTTAAGAGGACAAAAATGAGTTGAGTTTTTTTTTCTTCTTCTTCTTGCAGGAAACAAATTAGCCCACAGTAGACTTGTGCCTGCAAGCAGCCCATTTAATTTGCTTATTTCCTATACCTTGAGGCTACCTTCTTCCCACTAATTCTGCCAACCTCTTTCCATTTCAGGGCTTATCTCCTTGCTATATCCAGAATCATATGACAAGTGAGAGTTCTATCTGTACTTTATCTATTTAATCATCCCACCATCTTCTTCCAGAAGAGTCTAAGGTGATGAATCATTTTTATAAGCACTTCCTCCACTAAATCGAGGCCCAATGGTTTCAATCACTGCTCACTAAAATTTCAAACCCACACCATTAAGCATGTAGTTAAAAATCAATTCATAAAGTTCATGTTTCCAATATATTTGGACTATTGAGGACTCAAGCCCCCAAAATGACCCAGGGGGTGCCCGCTCCTGGTTGTCTAGTGCACACGATCCCTGTGCTCTGCATCTAGTTTGAGCTGGCAGAGGAACGTGGATCTTCACCTGGAGCTCCAGGCCCATGTGCACATCTCCCTTCTGGAAAGTGTCATTTGATGGTTCTACAGGCACCTTGAAATTGAGATGCCCAAAGCTGAGCTTACCATCTTACTCACAGCCTAGTATAATGGCCAAGAGCACAGGACCTGGTGCCAGATTGCCTGATTCAAATCTTGGCTCTGCCATTCAGGAGCTGCACGTGAGCAAATTATTGAACCCCTCTGTACCTCCTTTTCTTCTTCTATAAAATGTGAATAATAACAGTGACTACACCACAGGCCTGTTATTGGGGCCTATTGGGGCAAATCAGTTAATAAACATTAAGTTCTTAGAAGAGGGCGTAGCACGGCTTGTTCAGTGTCTACTGGCCGGTGGTGTTGCAGTTGCTTTAATTCTCTCCTCCCCCATTCCCTATTTGGTGAACGTTCTTAGAACCCACCAAGTCTCCAGAAAGTAAAAGTCAACTTAGATGCTTCCCAGTCCCTCACTTCACCCACAATTCGTCTCCAAGGCTTACCCACTTTACCTTTCTGAAAATCTCCTGCCCGAGCCCACCTCCTTCTCTCCACCTCCAGAAATATTGTTTTGGTTCAGTCTTTCTTTCCCCACCCCACACACTTGGATCAATGCACTGGACTTCTAAACCATTTCAGCACCTCTAACCCCGTCCCCTCAACAAAACCCTCCACACAAACCCAGTGTGTCATTTTCCTGTTCAACCTCACAGTGCTTCTCTGTGGAGAGTCACCTTTCTCAACTTAGGACCCCAGTGTCTTTCACATCAACCTCCATCTCCCTAGTCTGCTTTCCCACTCCCCAGCAGCCCCCACCCCCACCCCCCGCCATCTCCAGCTACATGGAACTATTGGGAGACACCTTGCCCTCTCTTGCTTCTGGCCTTTGCACAAGCTCCCCTCTCTTGCCTAATCATCTTTTCTCTGCACTCTTCACTGGCCAATCCACCACATTTCCTTCCTCAGTCCACTAGGATTTCGCCTCTACTCCATTATTTCCCTAAGGAAGAGTCAACATGGCATGGTTAAAAAGATCTCTAACATCATTCTGCCAGGTTTCAATCCTGGCTTCATCGCTTCCCAGCTGTGTGGGTTTAGGCAAGTTACCAAACCTTTGTACCTCCATTTTCTTACCTACAAAGGGTAATAAAAATATGTGCCTCATAGCGCTGTTGTGAGCATTCAATGAATTATTTCACATAAAGTACTTGGAACTATTCCTGGTACATAATATAAATAAATAGAAGCGATTATTATTATTCTCATGATTAACCCTGTCTTATTATTACTAGTCAGGACCTCAAACAGTGCCAAGCAAAAAGCCAGCAACTTAAAAGGTTTTAAGATAAAAAGACATAATGCACCTCCTTGAGGCTGGTTCTTCTGCTCCTCACCTGGCAGCTGATGTTTCTAGAGTACTTAGACCTCACTGCCTCAACTGCCCCACCAGGGCAGCCCTCCTCTTGGAGGCCCCAAGGGCTGGTTCGCAGCACCCTCCATGGCTTGATACAGAAGGAAGAGTGTGCACGTTGGAGCTGGAAGTCCTGAGTTTGCCACCAAAATCTGTGTTACGCCAGACAAATTACTTAATTTCTCTAAGTTTCCTCACCTGTAAAATGGAAAATCATGCATACTTTGCAATAAAATGCATAAAGCCATTAGCCCTGTGCTGGCATGTGGTAAATAGCACTTGTTAAACTTTCAAAAGAACTTTCTCAGCACTGTTACAAAAACATTCTAACTAATTGAAACACAAAACTCTTATAGAAGAAGATAGTTAAAAGTGAATACTGACATAATATGACTAGGGAAGGAAACAAGGTCATTCAAAAGAGCTCCAGGTATGTAATAGAGATGAAGGATTTGTATGAAATAAATTCTTCTTGATATTTTTCTGATTCCCTGAAAGTGAGATATCCTGGCAAGTACGATCTTGAACAAGTGCCAGGTGGAAGAGCATTGGTTATTTAAAGCCTGTTCTGGTATCTGTCTTTGATCCCTTCTGGGTCTTCCTCATACAATTGGTGAGCCACACATATTGACCATGATTTCTACACCAACCTTTACTTCATGTGCCAGATTGGCCAGAGGAGTTGGTTTCCTTCTATACCAATGTCTAGCTCAGTACCTGGCACATAAAAGGTATTAATAAATAGTAGTTGAATTAAATGAATACATGATCTCCTATTAACTCAGCAACTAGGGTAGTTTGGTCTTAGCTGGAGACCACAGCCCTGCTCCCCTATCATGCCTGGGAAATTACTTACTCTCATTTGCTGATCCAATAGGTCATTCTTTAGGAAGAACTGCATATTACACATGTGAGCTACAAATTTCTTTAGTAAAGATTCCAACCTGTTCTTCCAGAGCATCAAAATCTAACTATAGGAGATAAAGTCTGACTGTCTCTTTCAGTTAAAAAAAAAAAACAACCAAAAAAAAACTAAACAAACAAAAGAATCCAGTGGCTCCAGAAATAAATTGGTAATAGATTCTGCAATGAAGTAGATAAAGGTGGCAGCAGTCTTTTTAATGTCAACTGGAGAGAAATGTCAGGTTTCTGAGAAAGTCCAACCCCCACACCCTCGCTCATCAAGAAAAAAAATCCTTAGTAACAAAAACCAAGAATGACCATCACTGAGCATTTTCAGCACACAAATGCCTGATAAGAATTCCAGAAGACAGGGGCCACTCTATTCTGAGCAATCCCTGCCCTCTCTGAGTCTCCAAGGCAGTTTTGCCAAGCCTCCACATGGCCCAAGGGCTGAAAATAAAGTCATCCTTCCCTCCAGATGGCATCACTTACCTGGCCAATCCTGAGTTCTACGCGGCACAACTATATTCCCCCTGGGCTCATTTCTAAGTTATCTTGTTGAGGACCTTTAAAAAAAATTGTTTCATCATGTCAGACTGAACATGGAATCAAATCAAAGGCTTTTAAACCACGGTTGTTTTAACAAAGAAATAAAAACTCAAATACACAACAGTTTAGCAGTTACCAGAGGGAAAGGAGGAAGGGGGCATTGTAGAAGAGGGAAAAGGGGATCAAATATATGGTGATGGAAGGAGAACTGACTCGATGGTGAGCACACAATGAAATATATAGATGTATTATAGAATTGTACACTTGAAACCCATATAACTTTATCAACCATTGTCACCCCAATAAATTTAACAAATAAATAATTAAAGAAAAAAGAAACATGGTTGTTTTGACCTCAGGGTGAGGTAGTCCAGTATATAGCACAAAGCCCTGCCTATGGAGTCAGGAGTTCTGGGTTCTACTCCATCAAGCATTGTGGGACTTAGGTAGGTCATTTCACTCTCTGAGTCTCGGTGTTTTCATCTGTAAAATGAGGTGAATTGCTTCAAAGGACCTCCAGATCTCCTTCCAGGATGAAAATGTATTTAAAGCCATGCATATTTCATCACACATTATTTCATCACATATTACTGCATTTGAATTAGTGACATAATAGATCCTAACAGTTCCATTGTGGAAATTAAATTAAAGGGCACTTCTTTAGCTTGAAAATCTTTTCCTAGATTACTTTTTCAAATTATTATGTAGAGTAAACCAAAAAGTCCCTGTTCATCTATATTTAAAATGGACACAAATTTGTGTGTGCCTTAACAAATGAGATAAGAACTGTAAATGACATCTACAAGCAACTGGGGGATATTTTTAACATTTATTGTGACATAAAGAATAAGAACTGTGCTGATGTTCATGTGTGGAGATTCTCTGATACCTCATCTTGCATGATAGATGTATCGTGACGCTGGGCAGATTCTGCACAGGAAAGTAAAACATTAGTCATTTAGACTTTCCCAGAAATTAACATAGGAAACCAACCAGTCATGAATGGAAAAGCACTTTTTCGTTTTTTTTTTTTAATTTATTGGGGTGACATTTGTTAGTAAATTTACATAGATTTCAGGTGTACAATTCTATATTACATCATCTATAAATCCCACTGTGTGCTCACCACCCAGAGTCAGTTCTCCTTCCATCACCATATATTTCATAGCACTTTTTCTTTACAACTGTGATTTCAACTCACACTTAGAATAGGGAGAGATCAAAGATGTTAATAAACACAGGCTCCTCCATTTCCTCTTGGCTCTACTGTCTTATAAACATTTATTCATCCTCCCTGCAGCCTCAATGGAGGCAGAGTCCTCCTCGCAAAAGTCAGTTTCTTCCCCATGTTAATTGTTTTGCTCTATGACCCAAAGGTGCCTAATTCCAGAATCATCACTATGTCTCATTCACATATCCTCAGTCTCTCCCTTCCCCTTGGTTCCTCCCTCTTTTCCTCTAAACATACAGTTATCCTGTACAGGATTTGTCATGATGCAATCTTTATTGAAAGTCCTTCTTTTTAATACAAAACAGCTTTAAAATATGTCTACATTTGCTATCTTCATTATCTCGCCACTGTTCAATTTCTTAGCTTCCTAAAAGTGATTCTCTTCCAGGCTACTGAAAGAACTCCAAAGAGTCCCATAAAAACCACTACTTCTCTCCATTCCAGATTCAGCAAAATGGTGTCAGTGAATGACACGTTGACCAGCCCTGAAACCTTGAGTCATCTGAGGCCTCTGCTGTGAACTCTGGTTTCGAATATGTGTGTCCACTCAATATTGCCACGTATGTTTTATACCGGTCACGATTCCTGCAGGTAACAGACAGCACACTAAAGGGGTACCTGAAGAGAGTTTAAGGAATGGACTCTTTACAAAGGACTGGGCAGGGTTAGGAGAACCAATGCAGAATGATGAAGCCCTCAGGGGATCAGCAAGAGCAAGGATCCATTGTCATCTCCAGGTTAAAAGTGTTACGAGCTGAACTATGCCCCCACCTCCAAAAATTCATGTTGAAAACCTAACCCCCAGTACCTCAGAACGTGGCCACATTTGGAGATAGTATCTTTATAGGGGTGATTAAGTTAAAGTGAGGTCACTAGGGTGAGCCCTAATGCAATATGCCTGATGTCCTTAAAAGAGAGAATTTGGATGTAGACACATACAGAGAAGAGAGGGTGTGAAAATACATGAAGAAAACAGCCATCCACAAGCCAAGCAGAGGGGCCCAGAACACATCGTTCCCTCACTGCCATCGGAAGGAATCAACCCTGCCTCCAAAAGTGTAAGACAATACGTTTCTGTGGTTTAAGCCCCTCAGTCTGCGGTACGTAACTTTGTTGTGGCAGCCCTAGCAAACTCATACAAAGAGGAAAGAGACAGAGCTGCTGTAAGTACCTGACAAGAACTATAGCTATGGGAGTGAGGCCATATGACAAGAGCTACGGCCTTAGATAGAGGAATGCAGCCACTTACAACTGCACCATAGCAGGGAGAGAGCTGAAGGAATAACTTTCCCAGCCTGTGAACTTCTGTCCGTCTCCCATTGGCCTAACCAGAAGCTCGAGGGCAAGGGAACTTGGGTGACTAAGTCTGCAGGGTCAGTTTCCCAGGACAGAGTAAAGTGGGAGTGACCCTGGAGGTGCAAGTGGAGAATATTCAGCAAATGTGCCTAATACTTCCCTCAAATGTAACATGTCTGCAGCAGACTATTGTTTCCCACCAAACCTGCCTCTCTCAGTTGTCCATCTCGGTAAATACAACTCCAGTCTTCTAGATTCTCAGGCCAAAACTCTTGAAGCTATCCTTGACTCCATCAACAAATTCTAGTTGCTCTACCTCGGAGATTTCCAGAATCTAACCACCTCTTATCATCCCCATATAGACGCTTAGCTCAGCACAACCTCTGGTTCCCAAACCTACCTGCAGCTGTTCTCCTCCATCACCCCCACTTCAGATTCTACCTTTTCCAAAGCTGCGTATGAGTGACATCCATCTCCATTGTGTATCATCATCAGAGGGAATCTCCCAGACTCAACTCCTCTCCCAGTGTTAGGAAAGCCATCTCGGGGAAAGTTTATTCACCCTGCCTCATGACCAGAACATAAATCCTTCATTCTCTCGCCTCTGAAAACTCCGGCCCACCCACTTGGGCTTCCACCTTCAAAGCATAGGGTCTCTTTCCTGATGGCTCCCAAACAAGTCCTCCTCGATAACACAAAAATACAAGCAAAAATATGGGATATAGCCTTACTGCTTTTTCTCTATATATAGATAATGCCCTCTTATTTTTAGAAAGTCGAGCAATTCAGAAGATTATAATGAAGAGAGTAAAAAACAAAC
Source organism: Rhinolophus hipposideros (assembly GCF_964194185.1). Lineage (NCBI taxonomy): Eukaryota > Metazoa > Chordata > Mammalia > Chiroptera > Rhinolophidae > Rhinolophus > Rhinolophus hipposideros. The sequence continues at coordinate 27,736,551 of NC_138054.1, read as the reverse complement.
AACAAAAAAAGATCGCTTAAGTCCCACCACCCAGAAATATTCATTTTTAATGTTTATGTGACTATAATTTTATACGTTTTTAGGGCCTAACATATACATATATATAATTTTATCTAAATAGGTTCATGTTACACAGGCATTTTAAAATTCTAAATACCTTTTCCTGATTTTCAATCTTTCTGTTTATTAGCCTTTCTTTTCCCTTCGCTTTCTCCTCACCCGTATACTCCACCTGACCCCTGACCCACAACCAAAGTTAACATTGTGATATATAGCCTTTTATACTTCTTTCCATGTTTGTAAGTCCTATGTGACTATTTAAGTACATATATTGGTCTTTGGGGTAATTTATAGTAAAAAAATAAGATTATATAATATTTTCTTATCTATATCTCGTAACAAAATCCTTATGAGTCACCTAATATACATATACTTCACTTTTTTTCAATAGCTGCATAATGATATGAGTGCACCATAATCTATTCAACCAATTTGCTATTTATAAACATTCAGGGTGTTTCTGATTTGGTCATTACAAATCATGTGATTTTTTCTTAAGTGGCATATGTATTTCTAAAAAAAATTCCACCAATGCAGGCTTATATTAAATTATATGTGTATTTTTAAGTTATTATAGATATTATTATGTTAAATTATTATAGATATGTATAATAATAATGAATGATTATTATAGATATTACCAGGCTCTAAGGTTGTAATATTTCAATTTCAATGTCTGATATTAATAATATTCAATGGTTAAAATAAAAAAACACAACATAGAAAACATAATTTGTCCATAGAAAAATGGACAAATTAACAGTCACAGAAGGGTAATTCCCAACAGCTAATAAATAGTACTATGGGTGAGAGCAGAGAGCAGACATTCTTCCCTTGTTACCAGTTTAGAGGAAAAGCATTCAGTCTTTTCCCATTCAGTATAACGTTAGCTGTAGGTTTTTTTGTGTAGGTGCTCTTGGTCAAGTTAAGAAAGTTCCCTTTTATTCCTTTTTTTTCTGAGAGTTCCCCACCCCCATGGTGTTACATTGTGTCAAATGGGTTTTTGCATCAACTGATATAATTGTGTAAGTTTCCTCCTTTAGCCTGTTATTTTAGTTAACTACAATGGTTGATTTTCAAATATTGAACCAGCCTTGTATCTCTGGAACAAACTCCATTTGGTCATGGCATATACTTCATTTTATATATTGCTGAACTCTGCTAATTTTTGTTCAAGATTTTTATTCATGAGAGATATTGGTCTGTGCTGTTTCCTTTTTTATACTGGTTCTGTCCGTTTGTGGTATAAAGATAATAAATAAATAAATGACTTCATAAAATGACTTGGGAAATGTTCACTCCTCTTCTGTTTTTTTTAGAGATTTTGTAGAATTCTGTTATTTCTTCTTTAAATATTTGGTAGAGTTTTCCAGTGAAACTCATTGTGTCTGGGGAGTTCTTTTCAGGGAATTTAAAAATTGTGAATTCAATTTCTTTAATAGTTACAGTACCATTCAAATGACATATTTAATATTGAGTGCATTGTGGTGGTCTTTTTCCCCCAAAAAGGATATTTATCTATTTCATTTAGGTTGCGTGTAGTTCCTCATAGTATCCCCTTATTGTCCTTTCAATGGCTGCATGGTCTATTACACATGTCTCCTGTTTCATTCTTGATATTGGTAAGTTGAATCTTCTCTCCCTTTTTCTTTGTCAGTCTTAGTCTTACTAAGTAGTCTTACTAATTTCAGTTTTATTGATTGTTTTCAAAAAACCAATTTTTTGTTTCACTGATTTTTTCCTATTTTTTTCTGTTTTCAATTTCATTGATTTTTTTTTTCTTATCTTTATCTTTGTTATTTCCTTCCTGTTGTTCATTTTCATTTATTTTGCTCTTCTTTCTCTACTTTCTTGAGGTGAAAGCTTAGACTATTGACACTTTCCTTCTTTTGTAATATAAACATTTAGTACTATTAAGTTCCTTCTCAGCACTACTTTTAGATGTGTCTTATAAATTTTTATATGTTGTATTTTCATTTTCATTTTTCCAATATATTTTTTATTTCTTTTTAGATGTTCTGTTGACCCATGGATTATTTGGAAGAATGTTGTTTCCAAGAATTTGGAGATTTTCTTGTTATCATTCTGTTACAGATTTCTAGTTTGATTCTGCTGTGGTTAGAGAACATACTCTGTATGGTTTCAATTCTTTTAAAATTGTTGAGACTTGTTTTATGGCACTGTATATGGTCTCCCTTGGTATATGTCCTGTGGGCACTTAAACATAATTTTCTTTTTGTTTGGGGATGGGGTGCTCTATAAATATTGATTAGATCCCATTGTTTGATGGTGTTAATTTCTTCTATATCACTGCTGGTTTTCTGTCTAGTTGTCCTGTGGATTAATGGGAAAGGGTTGTTGAAATCTCCAACTATAATTTTTGATTTGTCTATTTCTTCTGACAGTTCATATCTGTTTCACATATTTTGCAGCCTTTTTGTCTTTCCCCTTGTTTTTTGTCCATATCCATTTAGGATCCTTGTTTCATTTGGTGCATTAACCTTTCTATTATTATGTAATATCCATCTCTGACTGTGGGAATTTTTTTGCTGTGAAGACTATTTTATCTGATATTAACACAGGCACTCCTGCTTTCATATTATTAATGTTGCATGTTACATCTTTTTTCAGACTTTACTTTTGACCTACCTATATTGTTATAATTGAAGTGAGCTTGTTGTAGATAGTACATAATTAGGTTTTTAAATCTACTCTGCCAATCTGTGTCTTTAAATTGGTTCTTTTATACCATTTACATTTAATGTAATTATTAATATGTTCGGACTTAAATCTGCCATTCATGTTTGGGTTTCTGTTTGTTTGTTTTTTATTTTCTGTTTTCTTTTTCCCATTTTTCTGTGAAATACTTAAACATTTTATATAATCCTATTTTTATTTATTAATACTGTTTTAGAGTGTATCTCTTTATATAGCTTTTTTAAAATGGTCATTCTAGGTATTATGCTATATATACATAATCTATCACAGTCTACTGGGGCCATCATTTTTACCAGTTCAAGTAAAAATATAGAAACTTACTTCCTTTTATATTCCTTTACCCTCTCCCTTTATAATATAATTGTCTTAAATATTTCCTCTTCATACATTTAGAACCACTTAACAGTATTACAATCTTTGTTTTAACAGTCAAATATAATTTAGTAAACTCAAGAGGAAAAGGAAAATGTAACATATTTACCTATGTTTTTGCTTTTCTGTTGTTGTTCTTTATTCCCTCCTAAATTCTAACATTTCTTCTTTTATTATTTCTTTTCTGGTTAGAGAATTTTCTTTAGCCATCTTTGGGTTGTTATACTATGAAACTCTGGATCTTATTCATACTTCTTTTCTAGCTGCTTTCTCTAATTCGTTCTATGTATCTATGTATCTATGTATCATCTATCTTTCTTTCTTTCTTTCTTTCTTTCTTTCTTTCTTTCTTTCTCTCTCTCTCTCTCTCTCTCTCTCTCTCTCTCTCTCTCTCTCTCTTTCTTTCTTTCTTTCTTTCTTTCTGATTCTGTTTCTCTGGAGAATCCTGACTAATAATAGTGGATAGCTAAACATTTTCTGTCCTTCTAGTCTGCTCTTTTCCTGGCCTTTTGGCTAAAGAGAATGGGCTTTTGATGGGCTTTTATTGTCTGAGTCAGTTAGGACTTCTGTTTGCTGGCTTTTTCAGTTAAGTCTGAAATAAGTCTGAGGCAAAAAGAAACCCCAGGAAATTCAACACTATGTTGTTCTTTGGGTCACAAGGTTCCTAGCTGGTCTACCTTCTTCTCTCCACTTTTCAGAGCCTCCTGATATTTGTTTTACATGCAGTGTCCAGGATTTTTAATTGTACTTAATGAAAGGAATAGGGAGAAGTAAGTCTATTCCATTTCCCCAGAAATGGAATTCTCCTGTATGTTCTAAGTCATGTAATCCAATTTTTTTAAATTGGGACATTAATTGAAATTACATTTGACTAACATATTTAACTTTGAAAAACCCAGATGTTGTTAGGAATAAGAAATTGATGCTATGTGGCCAAAAAAGAAAAACAAACAAACAAACAAAACCACCACAAGCACTCTGTACTGTGCCTGACACAGTGCTGAGAGTGTACTAGGCACCCTGTGAAAACTTGCCATTTAATGTGTTCATTCCTGACTGTTCAATTACCATTCTGGTCATGCTTCTGTTATCACTTGTCTACATTAATATTTATTGAGGCAGTTATTTGGAAACAATTTTCTGGAAAGCTCTACCCAACTGGGTTTTACACGGTATCTTTCTATCCATACTAAAACTGAAACATCACAATAAAAACTATAGTACCAGACAAAAAACATGGAAATTGTCTACAGACACTTGGCAAACAACTAGTCACCCATCTAGGGAGGTTTGATAGTCTAGCTACCTCTGCTCAACTCCCCAGGCAATGTCCCCAACATCCCAAGTGACACAAAAATGTAAAAAGTTTGACTAGAAAGAAGCAGGGTAATTTGGGAACAATTGCTACAATGTGGAAATAAGTCAATAGGCTTTACTCTCATTTTTATAAGTATCTGTATGATAACACTTCACTCTCTTTTTTTCTCAAAAGCAGGGTTCTAACTTACCCTCTTTCACATTTTTTGTGTGTCTGTCAATGAAGTGATCAGAAACACGTGGTTTAGGTTCCTAAGGAAAGCCCCTTCTGCAGAGTAGCATCTGTGTAGCATCCAGTTTGATGCTCTCTTCCAGACAGAAAATGAAACCCTCATGTATGTATTCCCTAGAATATAAATACCACCGGTTCCCTGACAATTCTGTCACTTGGAAAGTGTTAATTGGTAGTAGGTGAAAGCAAATCATATTGGCCTTCGTTAATATTGTGTCCCTATGCCTTTTTACCATAGAGAAAGCACTGTTATAATTGAAAGACAACTCCACAGCTTCCCAGGTAGGGATGAGAGAAGTATTGCTAATTTGCTGTGTCACACCTACTTTGTTCTTCATTAGACCGAAGGGGAAAGTCAAAGCTCACAGGGAGCCTGCAGAGGGGAAAAGTGTGCCTTGTTCCAGCTGTTGCCTAGGAACCCAGGCAATCCCAGAGGGCAAAGGACAGTCCTCACCAAAAACCTTCGTTGTCAAGTGTAATCATTTCTTCCTTTCAATAAGAAGCCATTATTCCAAATTTCTTCCTTCCTCCCTTCCTCCCTTCCTTCTTTCCTTCCTTCCTTCCTTCACTCTTACACACATCATTGAGCATCCAAGATGTGACAGGCACTCCTCTATATAAGTGAACAAGAGATACAGGGCTGGGGAGGGAGACAGATATGGGAGGTAATTTCAGTTATTAATTAGAGCTACACAGAAATGCAAAGCAAGGAAAGTGGGAATGATGAGACAGGTGTGCTGTTTTAGATAGAGTGGTCAGGGTGGCCTCTTGAAGGGGTAACATTTGAGCAGTGACCTGAATGAAGTGAGGAAGCAAACAATACAAAGTTATAGGAACAGAGATTTCACAGTGAAGTACAAGGGCCGGCAGGCAGGATATTGCTGGATGCATTTGAAAATAAATAAGGCCAGTACAGCATCCCCCTTACACCAGGCAACAGGGGCTCCTGCCCTCAGCCTCTGCTTCAGAAAGCCTGGCATATCACAAACACACACACACACACACAAACGAGAGACACACGAGTTCCTCCATCACTCAGAAGTTTATGATAGTTCTGGTTACAGTGCAACCTGTAATTTTAAACAGCTGCCCTCATGACTCGTTCTAGCCAGGCTCCAAACAACTGGTTGTCCATATCTCTGGCCCTGTGTCCTCAAAACAAAAGGCAACTAACTATGTGTGACTGCAAAGGTTTGAGATTTGCTGAGCTGACACAGCTTCAGAATGCAGTGAGTGAGGCTTTGTGACATGGAAACACTTTGGCTTTAAAAAAAAGAAAAATTAATTAACTTGTCAAATCCTTTGCTTGGAAAACATGAATACAATTGATTCTTGGATAATGAAGGTTGTTTCTTAGTAGCACCAACCATCCATTGTATTGCTTCTCTTTCCATTCCATTTCCTGGCTCTAGTAGTGTGCACAAATTAGGGCAGTATTTGCAAACATGGAAGCTGAAGAACATTTTTCACTCTTAAACATTACATATTTCTCCTGTTTGTACATATATAGGTCCAGGTGTAACAGGTGTGAAGTGTGATACCGAGACAACTATATAAACATTAAATTCTAGAGTTTAGCATATTTTGCATTACAAAAATATTGAATAATATTTAATTAAATTTTGAAAAAATTAAATATAACTTCAGCTTTACTAATTTCATTTAAAATTTTGATAGTAGTGATTTATATTTACCTTTTAATCTTAATAATTTCACTATTTTAGAAGATGTACATTTGAAAACAGAAAAATATTTTAATCTTTTAATTTAATTTTTATTAACCACCCAGAAATATGCAATGATAATTAAATTCAGATGTCTAATATTCTGGAGACCTTCAGTTATATAAATCCATAAACCTAGCTTCACACATATTAGTTTTTTGCTTTTGTTATTAGAAATGTATATTTGCCAACATTAGAGAATAGAACATCTTTCATTTTAACAGTTTACTAGCTTGATTTTTAATTTCTTAACCGTTGTGGTATGTGGTCCTCAACTTTTACCTCTTGCCTGGGTCCAACAAATGTGAGGAATGAGTCTGGCCCAATCAACCTAGAGCCTTGGCTGGTTGACATAAAGTAGAGTAAGCCATGGTAAGGTGTTGGGATTTGATTCCAAGTTTGATGGGAAGCCATTAGATGGTTCTGAACTGGGTAGTGGCCAGCTGGAAGCTCAAGACTATTGTTTAGGACTAATTCAACTTTGATTTTTTTTGGAAACCAAGGGATCAGATAGATGAAGGATTTCTCTACCTCCCACCACGCTGGAGTACAAACACTAGAACTGATATATATGTCATAGGGATTCCAGAACCATCTCAGACCACTGTCTGGTTCATCCAACATGTAAGGCATAGCTGACATATAGCAGAGCCTTTTTTGGTAATGAACGCATTTTCCTGGGAGGAAATTTCCTTCTGGGAGGCTTTGACTTTGCTTGTGCAAACGATGGATAGAACAAACTGACTTTCCAGGATTAATCTATGTTATGTTCAGACAGTATATTCTCTACTATCAGACTTCCTGCTTTGACTCTTGGCTCCTCCATTTTCTACCTTGAACAATTTATTTGACTCTTCTCTATCTGTAAGGAGGTTAATGATATCATATGCCTCATAGGATTGTTGTGAAGATCAAATGAAATAACTATCAATACATGCAAAATTTAGAACAGGGCCCAACATATATTAAGCAATTAAAAATAATATTTACTTATTTTCAACTTCTTGTCTATCGAGTGATAAGACCAAAAAAGGCCAAATTTCAATTCTGTGAATTTTTTTTAATTGAGTAATTCACCAAAAAGTAGGCTTTCCACAATAAGCAGTATTCAGGCAGGGACGGCATAATTATCTTTCTGGAGGACTGTAGAAGTAAGCACAGCCTAAGAGGGAAATTTAATTTCTTCTAGTGTCAAGATCCTATGATTCCTACTTCCTATGAATTCAGCTTCCTGTGTGTGCTGCCGCTTTGCAGAGTTTAATCTCACTGGGGAGATTAAAATGCCTCACACAAAGCAGATAAAAATAAAGGAGAAGGTGATCCTGGTGAGAGGCACTGAGGTGAATACTTCAGTGGAGGGATCCGTGAAGGAGGCAGAAAGACTTCATGGACCAGATAGGATTTCCCTCAACTCACAACACAGACTCCCAACATTCCTTGTGTAGAGCAGAAGAAGGAAGGTGATCAAAGAACGCCTAAGTCATGGTCCTCAAACTTCCTCACCAAGTCAGAGTTTCAAATGTTCCCCCACCCCGACTATTCATGCTGCATTTGAAGCTACTCTATCTGGCAGCTCTCAGGGCACAGAGGCCTGGGCTTTGAGGAACATCTGTGGATGCTTGATAGACAGGAGAGGTGGGGTGGATTTACTTCTCCATACTGGGATTTGGACTTTCCCTCATTCTCCTTATCCCAGTGAGCTGGTCCAGTCCAGTACTGACAGCACTGCATAGAACCTTGCTACTCAGTGTGGTCCAAAGACCAACAACAGATTTGCCTTGTTCGAAAAGGAGCACCTCCAGCCCAAGGCCTGTTGAATCAGAATCTGCATTTTAACAAGAGCCCCAGACAAGTTGTATGCACACTAAAGTGTGAAAGGCACTTTTATAACTGGTTTTCAAACCTGGCAGCACTGAGAGTCTACCTGCAAATGCTGGATACCAAGGTCCCTCCTCAGGCTAATGAAGGAGAATCTCCAGAGATGGAATTTTGTCATCTGGATTTTTTTTTAATGTATAATTTTTAAAATTACAAGCAAATGTGATCATCAATTAGGCTTGGAAACCGTTGCTTTAGGGCCAAGTCCAGGTGTAGCCTAGACACCAGGACTCAGAATCACCCACTAGCACCAAATTGTACCAATTGTGAGGAAAAAAAAACTGTGTTGAGTCCAAATTTTTATGGAAACTCTCACATCATCCAAATTTCCTATAGCTCTAGGAGTACTCTTTGCAGGATTTGGAGAGATATTTTTCTTATGTGTAAATTGGGGATATTAAAGTATCTACCTTAAGAATGTAGTATCTACCTTAAGAATGTATGTGTGTGTGTTACACACACACACACACACATACACACACTCAATGCAACAAAACTCTTCAAGTCTTTCTAATGTTGAAAAATTGGACACAGTTGTTGATTTCACCCGGAATGGTCTTCCTCAGGTACCCACACGACTCTCCATGGTACTCTTTACAGCTGTCTGCTCAAACGTCGTCTCATCCTGGTCAGCTTTTCCCAGATTCCCCCACAGAAACTAGCACAAGATGCTACCAGCATCATCACGCTCTTTATCTGTGTACTATCATTTTTATTCTTCTTCATGGCATTTGTCCTTACCTGACATTTCAGATATTTATTTGATAACTGTCCCCTCCAACTAAAGTTTAAAGTCTACGTGAAGCTTTGTCTTTCTTTTCACTGTTATATCCCCATTGCTAGGACAGTGCCAAGAAAGCATACAGTTGATATCAATAAATATTTATTGGATGATGGAATTAATAAATGTACTTTAATGCTACTATTCCTTGACTCCTCAAGTATTTCTGAATAAAAGCTAATGGGTCTGTTCAATACCCTACCCATGTATTGTCTTCTGTGTGAAGTTTTCCTGACAAACTTCTCCTGCTCCAGAAAGAACTAATGATCCCCCTCCTTTGTGCTTCCTTCATATTATATATATGTGCTTCCTTCATATTATATATATATATATATATATATATATATATATATATATATATATATATATATATTCTTTCCTCCTGTTATTCATTACTCAGCATATCTTTTTTAGCTTCTCCATAGACTATGAGCTCCTCAAGAGCAAGAACTACTTCTAACTCATCTTTGTGCCAGGCTTCCTAGTGTTTGTTGAATGAAAAATGAGTGAATTTTTCCATCATGAAAGATGTGCTCATACACCTATTCAACAAAAGGATCTTTCCGACTCCAGAGTTGTAGCTGAGGGAGACGGGGGAAAAAGAAAAAGAAAACACATCTTCTTAAAGAGTTGTTGGCTTCTATTCCTGAATTCACAACCCTAGACCACATCTCTCTATCAAGATCAAAGTGAAAGCACATTGCCTTAATCATGACGAGTGGTGCCAGTAAGCTTGGAGCAGGGCAGGGGAGACCTGACACTGCCAAGGGGACTGCAAAGTCCAGAATCAAAGAGAAGCCAGTGGAATGGTCCCCAGAGCAGTATTGTGGTCTTGGAGTCACCAGGAGAAGGCGGCCAACTGCATCAGGCTTTCAGAAGACCTACTGTTCAGTGTTAGGAGAAGCATGCAAAACACATTTATTTCCAAGTGCCCACGTTGCTGCGCCGAATAATAAAGGCGGAGAAAGCAGACAGAGAATGCAATTGCTCTTTGACTATGAAGCTCTTCAGCCCTCACAGCTAAATTTGCCAAGCCTGTTCTTACCCAGGACTCTTTCAGGCCCAGGAAGACTGCTTTCCAGAGGGCAGCAGGTTTAGGGAAAATGGTACAGTATATCTTCACCTTCACACACTCTTTATTATTATTACTATTATTATTACTTACAGGTGAACAAAACAAAGTAAGAGTTAGACATTTACACCCCTCACAAAGTGATAATCCCCTCCCCCAATCTACTACCCCTCTGACATCCTATAAAGCTGTTACAATTCCATTGCCTCTTCCCTATGCTGTACTCCACATCCTGTTACTATATATAGTAAATTAAAAAATTATATATATATAAAATTATATATTAAAAAATTAAAATATATATATATATAATTTATATATATATATTAAATTATATTCTTGATTATCAGGCCAAAGCCTGATATGTCAACATTCAAAAGGATTGATGAAAATCTGCTTAATGCTGTTTTAAAATTTGACTTTACTAAATCTTTTTACTTAAAAAAATAGGGTTTACCTTCCTTTTTAAAAAAAGTTTTTGCTCTTAGTATATTGAAAAAGTCCTTTGCATTCTTACTAGAAGGTTATATTTAAGTAGATTGTCTCTGTCTCACATAAGATGAAACTAGTTTCCTCGATTTTTTTCATGCAGTCGCTGCTTACTGAGTACCCGGGTGCTGGACACGTCTGTGAGTGCAGACAAAGAAAGGTTCCTTCTTAGTGGGGCAGACATTCTCATGCAGGGAAGTAAAGCTCTGCCAATACAGCTGTGACGGAGAATCTAATGCTGGTAAAAATTAAGGAAAGACATGCACATCACCTAGTCATTAATTCCAAAAGGCACCCAATTACTGGGCTTCTGTTATTTATATACTTGCCGCATAGAAATATTTTCTATGTGGTCATCACTAAATATGTCCCACAGAATTCTGCAAGTCACAGAATAAACCAGCTTGAAGTCTGAGTAGAGAGATACACCCTCTGCCCCGATTTCTTGCGAATGAGCTGATGAACATTCAGTTGCTGTTCCCCATTTAATTAATTCTGATGGGCTATTGATTTACCACAACTGTTTGTCCTAATAATGAGCTCCAGAATTAGAATGGCCGCTACACACTTAGACAGCTGCCACAGAAAATAAGTATTTGAAAATGCTCTTGGTCAAAGCAGTGGGGTCGAAATGGCTGTAGTTCTGCAGCAAATTTACGTGATTATGTCACATGAGTTTTATTTTTCTATTGCAAACATAGTTAACATACCAGCTGTGATAATCGCAACAACTGTTACTAGCTGTAGAGTTAAGGCTGCTGCTTCGTATCAGTACAGCAAGGAGAAACATGCATCCTGAAGTGTGCTAATCGTGGAGTCGATATAGCAACAGGCATTGAACAATTTAGGTCAGTTCCTTGCAATGTTTAATTAGACTAATATATCTGTTTGCAATTAATAGCAGATGTGACAAGCTAATGTGTCCGTGTACAGACAAATTAACCTCTGCCCATCAGCTGCTAGGATCTGTGAGAAAACTGCCATGTTTTGCTTCTATCCATCCGAGAAACTGCAGGATAATTATAAATATAGATGTTAATAGAATATATGCCACACATGAAGTACTACCCGTATGAAATCATTTTTCAGGCAGGCCGTCAGACGTTAACCACAATAAAACTGAACACCTGGGTTACCCTTGACATTTTATAAAATATGGTCACATAGACAATGTTTTTATTTCCCTGGTAATAGAAATGATTCTGTAATTTTTCAACTGTTGTAAAGAGACCTCTCTACTCCTAGTGCAGTTAAGGCTTAAATCACTGAAATGTGGTTACCTCCTCAAAATAGGAATTTCTATATTACAGCTGGAATTAATACCTACTTCCGTACATCAATTAATGGCCATTACCTAATTCTGAAAGGAGAACTCAGGGGACAAGACAAATTTTCACAAGGCAAGATTTTTGAAAGACAGGGATTCTGAGTGTTGGTGTTGTTTGCTTGGGAAGAAGGTCAGGGGCAGGACACAACTGCCGTCATTGCCACTCCTCCCAGCATTCCTTCGGAAAAACCACCGACCTGCCTGATCCCATGAGTGAAACACCTAGATTGTCCCAGAGCTGAGCCATCTAGCGTTTTGGCGTAAGAGAAGAATTCGGTACTGATTTCTTGGTCTCTGAATAGTTGCCAAGGATCCCAAAGTGGTTGGAAGGCTTGCAAATTACCATCTCTTTGGGATCATACAGGCCCTGAAAGATATGATATCAAGAAGTCAAACTTCCCTCCCTGCCCTGTGAGCTGCAGCCAGCTCCCTCAATCTCCCAGCACCAATCATGTTGCTGGCCTATAGTCATGTGCCGGTGACCCTGGAATTTAGTAGGAAACTGGCAATGGCACATTAGGGAAAGGCCCTGTTATATGTCCACGGAAGCCAACAATGTACTCCCACTCCATTGGACAGTGTTTATGGGGACAGGTCTTGCAAAATGAACCATGTAGAAGTAGCACATGGGAAGTGATTTTGACATTGGCAACCCCCCACAAGTTAAAACTCCTGCCAAGTAAAGAAGCCCAGCTTGAGACATCAAAAACTTTAGAGGGATATGGGAAATGGGTGAATGCGAAAAGGATAAAGCCCCTGGGATGATTTAGTCTCAAGAAGAGAAAGAAATGGGTCACTTAATGTCTCTTTAAATATAGGAAGGATTATTATTCAGAAGCTGTATCCAGATGTATGAACATTTCTCTACTGAGGATAAAACAGGAAACAATGGGCTTTAGCTAGAGAAGGAAAGGATATATATGAATAAAGAGGGGCTTCCTGATACTTGTGGTTATAAAGCATTGTAATGGGATACTAGAAAGGCTGTCAAATCCACTTCCCCACAGAATTTTAAGAACGCGACAGACACCTCTTGGTAAAAATGGTTTAGATAAAACCTCCCTGGAGATTGAGGGATGAATCAGATGACTTCTCAGGGGCCCTTTCAGCCCTATGTGTTTATCATTTTAAAACTGGACGACAACACTTTTTCAGAGAAGCCTTATCTGGTAAACTAGGAGCTATATCATTTCTTCTCCCCACCCCCCAAGCACTGTCCAATCTTATTTTCTCTGTTTATACCTTGCTTTGCTGATGCCTACTTGACCCCTGCCCTTTGGATATTGTGCTCACACTGTTGTGGCTGCTGTAAGGCACCCAGACACTTTCAAAGATGGATGGGACATTTGCAAGGACAGAGAAAAGAGAGTTTCTTAGCAGAATGCATGAAGGAACTGTAGGCTTGCCACCCTTGGAAACATAATCTCTAACAAAGCAAGCCCTATCTCAACAACTGTTTATAGGGACTGAATCTCAGTTCAAGACATGAAAATACTTGACTTTCATGGGGTAAACCTTACGTCATAGCACATAGGGTTGGATTTCCCTCAGACTTGATGTTCCTTTGAAGTCACACATCTCATTGACTTACAGTGTCATCTTGAGTGGCTTGTGCTGGAGGAGATCTGAGGTGGCCGGCGGAGTCCTCTGTAACACGAGGCAAACTTGAGAGCACGTGAATGATGCTTCACAATGTGAAGGACTCTTCTGAAACCCCTCACTTTGCCAATTACAGATGGTTGCCTGTCTTCACTAATTCAGAGTTTAACAAATGTATGTTGGCTTCCCAGGACATACCATCACAAGAGAAGGTTGAAAATGAAGAGTCTGAGATTTACAAGGCCAAGAAATTAGTTTAGATCACTTGAGAATTATTCAAAGTTGTTTGGAAAATAATTCAATACCTAAACTGATTGCAAGCAGGAGAAACTCAGCTATATTAAGTAGAATCAACAAAACCATCAGTTTTAAATTTATATAAAACCACCATAGATGGAAGATGTATAGTACTTACATGGCTAGCAATGCATGCACAAATAAATAAACCGATTCACAAAATAAGTGACACTTTTACTTATGGAGTAGTAGGTAAAATCTTCAGTCCATACATTCATGCATACAAGAAATGTCGTATTTTTTATTTTTATTAAATTTATTTTGAGCCCTCTGCCATATTTGGTAGGGTGTGGGAAACAAAATCTAAGGCTATTCAAGGTCTCCTTCTGTATTTCCTTTGAAGAGCAGGAGTTCCAGGATACTTGGGGGATGTTAAAGCATCGGTCGGGAGTGTCTGGTCCTCAGTATCACCCAATATCTACCAATACTGGCATCTACCAATATGTCTGCCATCCTATCTGGTCTTTGGTCATCAGTTGATGCACATCATTACTGCGTCCTTCTTGTCCCTGCTACAAAGCTTCTTTAGGCACCAGCTTCCTCCCCACTACTTTCTCCCTTCTTTGTGGCCCCATTTATACTGGGGACTCAGAATAGTTCAAGGCCCCTTCGTGTAGACAGGAGCAGCTATGTAATTTGGGGGGTCCAGTGCAGAATGAAAATGCTGGCCCCTTGTTCAAAAATTATTAAGAATTTTAAGAGAGCAACAGGAGAACATTAACTCACGCACCGGTCCCTGTGTGACTATACAGGTCACTCACTCAGGAAGCTGGCCCGATGTGCAGACACCCTACTCCTTCTGCCACACACCATGCTGGATGTCAGCAGTAATAAGATACGTCTTCCTAAGCAAAGCATAAGAGTCGCCTGTTCTCAGTAACTCCAACCTTTCTGGAGTTACCAGAACTCAACCAGGGAATGGTTGATAAACAGGACACGGGGCGCCTTCTGTCAGGCCAATGGAACCCAGGTCATCTTCTTTCTCTTTCTTACCTTTCTCCCTCAACACAAACAAATCTGGGACTCTATCAAGTCTGGGAGTGTGACAGCCTTAGCTCTTTTCTATTCTTCCTAACATATATTTATGGGGGGTGGGAATCTGCTTATGCCTGAAATGTTTAGGGCTTAGACTTTTGAAACTAAACTAAATAAACTAAAAGAGCAGACTATCTTAATTCAAAGACCTTTTCTTCAATAATATTATATCTGCCATTTGCTACAAAACCTATTTTGAAACACAAAAACTCTGTTTCGACTCCATTTTCTCTCTTTCTGCTGTGATATCTCTTCTTGGAGTGAACAAGCATCTAAATACTTCAGTTGCTATACACAATAGCCAGGACATGAAAACAACTGAAATGCCCATTGGTAGACGAATGGATTAAGAAACTGTGGTACATTTATACAATGAAGTATTATGCAGCCATAAAGAAGAATGAAATCTTACCATCTGCAACAATATGGATGGACCTAGAGAACATTATGCTAAGTGAAATAAGTCAGACAGAGAAAGACAAATACCATATAATCTCACTTATATGTGGAATCTAAAGAAAAGAATAATCAGAAACAGTCCCAGAGACATAGAGAAAAAACTGAGGGTTGCTAGATGGGAGGAGGGATGAGGATAAAGGGGAAGGTAGGGGGTTAGAAAGCACAATCGTTAACCACAAGATTGCCATGGGGATACGAAAGTCAATTTGGGGAATGTAATCAATAATGTAAAGATTTTGTAGGGTATCCGATGGACATTGTCTCATTAGAGAGACCACCTCAGGGATGTAGATGCCTGATCACTGCATTGTACACCTGAAGCTGAAGCTCAACAATAATGAATGTCAACTACAATTTTATATATATATATATATATATATATATATATATATATATATATATATATATATGTATATATGTATATATATTAAATATATATAAATAAATAAAATGGTTACAAAAGTGGAGTACAGCATTAGGAATAGAGACAGTGGAAATGTAATGGCTCTGTGCGATGTCAGAGGTGCCGTAGATGGGGGGGGGGTGGTTATCACTGTATGAGGGATATAAATGATAAATGTCTAACTATTATATTGTTTTGTACACCTGAAACTAATAAAAAATTAAAAATTAAAAATTAAAATAAATAAATAAATACTCCAGTTGCTGATGAATGGGGAAATAGCCAATAGGCAATAGAAATTGGCGGGGAGAGATAGGGGGAACCACTATTGGTCCTTAACTATTGGTTCTCCCAATAAGGGAGTTTACATACATTGACCAAGGTCATCACAACTAATGAAGTTGTAGAGCTGGGATTTCCGCCTGTGTGGTTTGACTCCAGAGTCATATCTTAATCGTAGTGCTATGCTGCCTCTTATAGTAAGCATTAATACAACGCAGCTTCAGTATTTACCATGATGATAAAGTAGTGATAATTGGTTCATTACCTTCCCCAGAAACAAAAGTATTTACAGACGATCAAAACAAATCTTTTAAATTACAAAAAGAAGTTTTGCTTAGTTTGGCATTTACTAGTTTGTTACTGATCTTTAACAAAATCTTAAAACCATAATATTAGGTTGGTGCAAAAGAAATTGTGGTTTTTGCAATGTTAACCTTTTAAACCGCAATTACTTTTGCACTAACCTAATAGAAAGTAGTGACCAATAGGCGCTAACATGGGTTGTCTTTTTTTTTCTAACAGAAGCAGGCTGATCACAGAATAACATAGATAGTAGACATAGGCCATTACATTCAAAGAAGGTCCTGCAGCATAGGTTTTTGGGGGTTTTTTCAGTTACATTTATAGAAGTCTAGCAGTAATATTCATGCTTCGTGATCTTTCAAGCCACAAATTTTCCAGTAGAATCTTCCAACAAGAAGGTGACATTCAGAGAATGACTTTCAAATACAAACCTATGCCTCGGCCACTCCAGGGACATAGTGATATGATAGAACATGAGCTGCCTTAGCTAAATCACTTCCAACCTGTGTGACCATAAGATGAGACACTTAGCTTCTCTGAGCTTTAGTGGTAATATCTACCACATAAGACACTGAATACAAGTACTTACATCAATGACAGAAATTATAAATATTCAAATAATGATAGTTGTATTTCTTTTTCCCACTTCTTAGATTCAGTTAGTAACACCACCAATGTACGTTTTTAGCTAACACTTATACATTGCTTTTTATGTATCAATCACTATTCAAAGCATTTAATGTCTATTAACTCATTTAATCATTACAACAATTCCATGAAGTAGCTATAATTATTTTCCTCACCCTACAGATGGGGAAACTGAAGCACAGATGGTTAAGTAACGTGCCCAAGGTCACACAGTTAGAAAAGAACCTAGACAAGCTAGTTCCAGAATCTGCTCTCTTAAACCATTTAATCAATCGTTATGTTTGTTTGATATGTAGCCTTGGATTTTTAGATGACTTTTTATCCTCCTTATCTTTAAAGCAATGTATACTATTACTAAATAAAATTACAGAGAATATTTCAGTAATCTTAGTGTGGGTTGCCCTCCCTAAGCAAGACAAGGAAGCTATAACCCATAATGTAAAAGATAGACCAACTACATAAAAATTAAAACTTCCAGGTAATCATAAACCAAGTTATAAGACAAATGACAAACTGGGAGGTAATACTTCCATCATAGATAATAGTCAGAGTTAAAATCCATAATATATAAGTAGCTTCTAGAAATTAATAAGAAAAAGGAAGATAATTTAATGGAAATATTAGTAATTATTATAAAAAATGATCACAAAAATGGAAACAAATGACTAGTGAATATGAAAATACACTCAATCTTATTAACAACCAAGAAATGATAATTAAAACAATAATGAGATACCAGCTTTTCCTATTGGATTGTCAGAGAAAAAAATATCCAAAGTAGCAAATGTGTAGGCAAAAAAATATTCTCGTATGATATTATAGAAGTATAAACTGTAACAGCATTTTTGCAAAGAAATTTGGCAATACTGATGAAAATTTAAAATATATATACTATTTGATTTAGCAATCCACTTCTAGGGATCTAGTCTACAGGAATATTGTGCATGCACCTAAAACTACATCAACAGGATGTTCACTGCAACATTACTGGTAATAGTAAAAAAAAAAATGTAAATCAAAATTCAACAAAAAGGACTGGCAAAATAAAGATAAATTAAATAATACCTCACAGAAAAATTTTTTATCCCACGTGATTATCCATTTGATCCAAAACCGTTGTTAAAAGTCTTTCCTTTCCCCCCATTAAATTGCTCTGTGAAAAACTCAATTTTCCATATGCCTGTGGGTCTATTTTTGAATTCTCTCCTCTCTTCCAATGATCTTTATGTCTATCTTTTCACCAATATCAACTTATTGTGATAAGTGTAGCTTTATAATAGGTCTTAAAATCAAGACGGGTAAGTCCTCTATCTTTGTTCTTTTTAAAATTTGTTTTGGTTTTTGTAGTTCCTTTATATTTCCATAAACCTTTTAAAATCAGTTTGTCAATTTCTACCTAAAAACCTGCTGGGATTTTGACTGGGGTTGTATTGTATCCATAGATCAATTTGGAGAGAACTGCCATCTTAACAACAGTAAGTCTTCCAATCCATTAAACCACAAAGCTTTTTAAACAGTATTGCTTATATATGTAACTCAAGTTTCCTCAAACCTTACTAACTTGTATAATCTACTGTGTTTCCCCGAAAATAAGACCTAGCCAGACATCCAGCTCTAATGCGTCTTTTGGAGCAAAAATTAATATAAGACCTGGTATTATATTATGTTATATTATATTATATATTCTATTCTGTCCTGTTCTGTTCTGTTCTGTTCTGTTCTGTTCTGTTCTGTTCTGTTCTGTTCTGTTCTGTTCTGTTCTATTCTAAGACCCAGTCTTATGTTATAGTAAAATAAGACCGGGTCCTATATTGATTTTTGCTCCAAAAGACGCATTAGAGCTGATTGTCTGGCTAGGTCTTATTTTCAGGGAAACACGGTATGCATGTAAATGTATCCATCCATTCATCCATCCATCCATCCATCCACTCCTTTAACAAAAGTTGAAAGTGCTTATGAGGCTCCCTCCCTTCTAGGTGCTTGAGATACAGCATTAAACAAAGAGATACATTCTTTGCTTTCTTGGAGTTTATAGGGTTACCTCAATCATAGTTACAATCTCAGTTCCTTTCCTTCTACCTGCTGATGAAGGCCTTTGGCCCTCATGTATTTTGGGGGCCCTCAGGGAATGTCCTATCTGTGATCGAAACAAAGTTTAGCAGCCACATAAGAACATCCTCAAAGTACCACTGTCCAGTATTCCTGAACGGCGGCACAGTTCATTCCATGTTCTGCCACTATTAAGCCTGTCAGCTCCAAAAACTGTGTTCAAGGTCACCTTTTGGCCAGCAGGACAATGAGAGAGAGCTAAGTGTTCTTGCATCTGTGTCTGAAGTAAATGTTAAATTAATCCCTAGGTAACAGATAAGAAAACTAAGGCCCAGAGATGTTGAGTGGCTTAGCTAAAGTCACACAGGCAGTAAGTAACAGAAACTGGATTCAAATTCAGATCCAATTAGCTTAAGTTCAGCTCATTTCTCTACTCTATATTGTTACCTTACAACCTTACAGATACAAGTGCATAACCTCAGAGTCTTGTGGAAAATGCGCATCTGTAAATTAAGTTGTTATCTGCCGGCTGGGAAAGAAGCCAGTAAGTGCTCTCTACCTTGTTCCCAAGAGTCCTACGAGGACTCTCACACAGAATAGGTCCTCTTATAGGAAGGTTCCCCGTCAAGTTTCCTTAGATGGCCTTCAGGGGAGTCAGGAACATTCTGCAACTATATGCAAAGTTTTTGTGTATGTATATATGTACATTTTTGGGTGCACAGGTCTGCAGTTTGTATCTGTTTCCTAAAGTGGTACCGCCCTTGCCCCAGAGTTACAAGCTATCACCCTACTGACAAAGCCTACCCTTAGACCACCCTTCCTGGGGCGAGCAATCTAATTAATCAACAAGTATTTATTTATTGAGCACAGTCAAGGAAAGTCATGGCCAGCATTGACTACCTACTAAGGAAGCAATAGAAAATATGAAGGAGAAAGAGAGAGAGAGACAGCGAGAGAGAGACAGAGAGACTCTACAGTTGTTTAGGGGACAGCGAACATCTCAGGGTCCTTAGGGAAGACTTTAAGGAGGCAGGATGGGAACTGAAATTTGAAGGATGAATATTTCAGGATTTGCTCTCAGGTACAAAGAAGAACGAAAACGCTTTGCTCCTGGGGCCTAGATCAGTATCAGTGGATAATCAGGCAGCTGTGGCCACCAGATGACCATCAAACACAACTTGGCTGTGGTTCTATTGGGTCATCAGCATTCAACTAGTACCATAGGATAAAGGGGAAAAGGAAAGCTCCGTTGAAAAGAAGATGAAAAGAACACAGCACGCAGAAAATAAAATGCCTTGAGTCTATTTGCTGACTCAAAACCACTAATCAATGTTTCTGACTCTGTTGAGCTAACATAGGACATAATATCCATCCAGATCAGTAGTAGCACATATATTTTGACATCATCTGGCCATGGAAAAGAAAGTCATTTTAATGACGTCATTAAGTCTTGGCTAAAGGAGCTGTCTACCAGCCTGCATCTCCACTGCCAAATCTGAGTCAGCCTCTGGTCTTTAATCTGCATTCCATTCTGTACACATGCTGCTCACGTTGTTTCACTCCAGAATCAAGCAGGCATACTTGATATTTAAAGCAGGTTATCTATTTTTAGTTTGTTGCTGAACATCTGTCGGCCTTTCTCCTTAATAGCCTGCTCGGTCGACGAGAAGGAGAAAAGCAGTATAAAATCATTTTGGTGTTCAATACCATGATTAGTTTTCTAAAGTTGACAGCCAGCCTTAACAAGATTCTCCTTTTCAGGAGAGGTTCTTTTGATGGATGGCGTCCCTGTGGCTCTAAACCGAAGAGCAGAAGCAAGAAGGAGGTGAATTCTATCGTCAGAGAGAGTCTTTTTCCTCCTAACTCAGATGTAATTGATAAAACCCCGTACCTTACATAGCCCCAAAGTGCAAGTCCAAAAGAAAGGACAGTCCTGTTTTTTTTTTTTTTTTTGCTTTGTTTCTTTTTTGCTTTCTTTTACCTGAGCTATTCCTGGTTCTGTCCCTTCTGAGCTTGTACTTAGTTACAAATAATAACCTGGGACCAGCAATCAAGTTTAATATTTCATAGTATATTTTGGAAGAAGAAAAATTTTCCAAATCTCAATTAAAAACAAAAACAAAATGGCATGTTGCCTACCCAAACAAAGAGATGTAACGCTGCTTGAGAAATCCAGAGACTCAGGTAGGTAAATGATGGTTGACCAACTGTAAAAATCTCATTACCCAACAAATCATCCCAGGATATGTCCAGTTTTTCCTCATGCACGAACCTGGAAAGAGCTAAGCCTGGATAAAACTCAAATTCCTTTATAAAAATATGCCATGCTCTTGTTAGTGGGGTGAAGTAGTTTTTTTTCTTTGTAAACAGGCCCTTTAGCCTTTGTGTTCCCTGAGCAGAATCAGGAACAATTTCCCTTTTGGGGCTGTTAAAGGTGGGCTGAGTGGACATGTCTTTGAGAGGAAATGTGAGAAACAGTGGGAAGGCCACCAAAGATGTCAGCCTGACAAGATTTCATTTAGGATTTTAATGACTTGAATGACTCAGGCTGGAGGCAGAGTTTTGAAAAGAGGAGGGGGAAAAAAACCCTTTTCATTTACACCCATGTATTTATACTTATATATACATATATTCATACATTTACATAGCTGATATGTAAATTTTCTGTTTACTTATACTCATTTATACCCATTATATCTGCAGTTGTAATTGTTTCACAGTATGACATCTGAGAGGCTCTCATCATGAGTACTAGGATATTGAAGCTTTAGGAAATAGAAATGTTTCCTATAATTTTCTATTTGAAAATAAACATGAATTTAAAGACACAAATTCAACAAAATTAATCACAAAAAAAATTTTAAAAACCTAAAGTTTGAAGCAGAAAGATAAACCACACTTAAGTATTTTAATAATTACAGCACACTTAGTCATAAGGTCTAATCGAGTATGGGACATAAACAGTTATTAAAAGGTATTTGTGACCAGATTATCTCACATAAAGATGCCTCATACCATGGTTTCTGGGGGTAAAAAGTTAATGAGATGGCTGTACACATTGGACAATCCCACCCTATCACATATCATTTCAGTGAGCATTTACAGAATCCCTACTATGTGCCAAAGAGTATTCTATCCACGGGAAATGTAAAGATGTGTGATGGGTGCAGCTCTGCTACATTACTGCAGAGCTTCCTCAGTCACAGTGTGTGGTTTTTCTCCTGGAGAGTGAGGCAAACCTTTCCTTCTCTAACTTCCAAAGCTCAAAATCAGAGCACATCTTCTGCTAAGATGTAAAATTCCAAAAGCATGCACACCTTATCTTCATCAAAACTTCTTTTAATTAAATAAGTTTAGAGTAGCAAGTCATGTCACCAATACAGAATGG
The DNA here is from genome assembly GCF_964194185.1 of Rhinolophus hipposideros. NCBI lineage: Eukaryota > Metazoa > Chordata > Mammalia > Chiroptera > Rhinolophidae > Rhinolophus > Rhinolophus hipposideros. The sequence continues at coordinate 27,714,118 of NC_138054.1, read as the reverse complement.
AAGACTATTAGAATGAACCATGCTTCCTCTGACATCCTATGTGCAGTATCCATTTAGACTATCTTCCGGTTTTAATCCACTTGTGCTTTCTTTGTAAAATGTTTTTACATTTTCACACATATCTTGAGATAACTACTGTTGTTTGCCACTGTCAGGGCTCTGGGCTGGGCACATAAATATACGGTTTCATTTAACCTTACAACCACCATTTACAGAAACTACTATCATAACCATTTGCATTTAAAAAAAAATGGTGACACTGAGACCATGAGAGGATAAGTAATGTGACAAAGATCACATCCCTAGAGAGTGGCAGCAATGGGACTCAAACTCTGATCTCAGTGATTCAAAAACTCCTGTCCTCCCACTCTGTGCAGCAGTTAGCAGCATGTCTCTCCAAATCTCGTCTTTCCAAAAGATCCAAATGACAGAGGCACTAGTATCCATTTCTGCCAATTCATATCACTGCTTCCCTCTCAGCCATTTCAGATAGTCTTTCCAGCCACTAACTATCTCCCACCATGTCAGCTGTTCTCTGGCTAATTCGAGAGTCCACATAATTAGAAACATTGGTCAACTAAAGTATCTACTGAGCTTAATGGGGGAAAGAGGTTTAATGGGTTGGAAATGCAGATTTCTCAATAAAGTCCATTTACATTTATAGTGAGTAAAAAGCAACAAACAAACTTTAAATGGCATGTGACTATTTCACTGGCTCTCAGCCTGCACTGCCAAGAAAGCCTTAGAATTATTCAATGTTAATCCCTGACAAAGACATAATAAACAGAATTTCCACTAAATAAAATATTTGTATGCTGGCTGACAAAAAGCCTTTGTCAGTAAGTTACATGACTGAAAATAGTAAAGGTAAATTGTTTGGGGAGCACACTACATACATCTTGACAAACAGGGATTTATTAAATGATTAATTATGAATTCTGTAATATCTCATTGTGGTGCACATTCAGGGCAACTTTACTGTATTCGTTGATTGTTTCTAATAGCTTTCTGGTGGAGTCTTTAGGGTTTTCTATATATAGCATCATGTCATCTGCAAAGAGGGACTTAAAACTAAACATACTCATATGATTCAGCGATAATGGTCTTCGGTATTTACCCTAAAGAATTAAAAACGTTTGTCCACTATGGTACATTTATACAATGGAGTATTACACAGACATAAAGAAGAAAGAAATCTTACCATTTGCAACAACATGGATGGACCTAGAGAACGTTATGTAAAGTGAAATAAGCAAGACAGAGAAAAACAAATACCATATGATGTCACTTATATGTGGAATCTAAAGAAAAGAATAAATGAATGAACTAATCAGAAACAGTTTCAGAGACATAGAGGAAAAACTGAGGGTTTTAGATGGGAGGGGGTGGGGATAAGGGGGAAGGTGAGGGAATTAGAAAGCACAGTCAGTAACCACAAGATTGACACAGGGTTACGAGAGTTAATTTGGTGAATGTAATCAATAATGTAAAGATTTTGTAGGGTATCCGATGGACACTTGTCCCATTAGGAGACCACCTCAGGGAAGATGTAGATGCCTGATCACTGCACTGTACACCTGAAGCTGAAGCTGAACAGTAATGAATGTCAACTACAAGTTTCTGTGTGTGTGTGTGTGTGTGTGTATAGTTACAAGAAGTGGAGTACAGCATTAGGAATAGAAACAGTGGAAATGTAATGGCTCTGTGTGAAGTCAGAGGGACAGTGGATGGGGGGAGGGGGGTTGACACAGTGTGAGGGCTATAAATGATAAATGTTTAACTATTACTTTGTTTTGTGCACCTGAAACTAATAAAAAAAAAGTGATCATCACACACTCAAAATATATATATAAACATTTGTCCACATAAAACCACGCACACAGATGTTTATAAGCACCTTTATTCATAATTGCCAAAATTTGGAAGCGACCAAGATGCTCTTCAGCTGGTAAATGAATAAACCAACTGTGGCACATCCAAACAATGGAATATTACTCAGTGCTAAAAAGAAATGAGGTAGCAAGTCTTGAAAAGATATGAAGAAATTTAAAATGCATATTACAAAGTGATAGAAGCCAAACTGAAAAGGCTGTATGATTCCAACTATATGACATTCTGGAAAAAGAAAAACTATGGAGACAGTAAAAAGATCAATGGTTAAGAGGGGGGGAATGAATAGGTGAGACGCAGGGGAATTTGATTCTCTCCTTTAAATTATATGTATTTTGATAGTGGATACATATCATTATGCATTTGTCAAAACCCATAGTATGTACAAGTCCAAAAGTAAACCTTAATGTAAACAATGGACTTTAAGTGAAAATGCATCAATATAGGTTCATCAATTACAATAAATATACCACTCTGTTGGGAGGTTATTGATAACGGGGGATGCTATCTATGCATGTGTGGGCGCAGGGGATATATGTGGAATCTCTACCTTCCTCTTAATTCTGTTCTGAATCTAAAACTGCTCTACAAAATACAACCTTTTAAATATGTATGTATAAAACTGGCTTCTAGAAAACTATAAAGAAAAATGTTCCATTTAGATATAAGATAGCAAACTGATCACATTTGATTCATTTAATTTTCTTTTCAGTGGGTATAAATAACAAACCAACTTAAAGATAGTTAAGTTTTGATGAAATACCGATTTTTTTCTTACAACAAAAAGATAGCTATTTTAAATAGAAATGTCATTATTATTTGAATGTATTGTTGAGGGTGGACGTTCTTTAGAAAGAAAAAACAATTGTGTTTGGTACTGAGCAGACATGAAAAGTTGAAAGTAACCCAACTGTGTTGGTTATATGTTTATATAACCAGTAAACATGAACTTCTGTATGGTACAATTACTTACACAAAGGCTGAATTACAAAACAAAGAGATTAATGAAAGGGTATCCATTAATATTCACTTTAACCCCAATACATATAATTTCAAGGAGAGAATAAAATGCTAGCCAGTTAAAGCTTGCTGTTTTACTTTATATTATAAAAGAAAGAGAAAAAGAGAGAACGAGAAAGAAAGAAAGAAAGAAAGAGAGAGAGAGAGAGAGAGAGAGAGAGAGAGAGAGAGAGAGAGAAAGAAAGAGAGAAAGAAAGAAAGAAAGAGGTTTAAAAATTGTTTCTTTTTATGCCCTTCAACTTTCACATCTTTCATTGAAGGAGTTTTGAGAGATTTTTCTTTTTCATTTTCTCTCTGGTGATATAATCAAAGGACAAATATATGAGAAGCCTGATAATTTCAGAGTCCTCATTTCAAACGATTAAGATGAATTGCCTCATTTCCTTTCTAAAACTTGAAGCTCTCCGAAATGAACAGATGAAAGGTCTCAGCTTCCTAGGATCCTTGTTCATCCACTTATACAAATAACATATAATAACATGCATTCGAAGACTAGTTATTTTTCCTTTAGCATCTCAAAACAGTATGAATTGATGCAGTCTAGATCAGCTATTAAGCCCCTACATTGCTTGCCTGTCAATAGGTCAGCACCAGAGGTTTAGAGCTGCATTACTGAGCCACTGCATTACCAAACAATGATCATCATAGGAAATTAGATTCTCCATCAAAAACAAATTTTTTTTTTGTATGGCTGAAATTATGATTCTGGGTGCAGGCCTCCAGCTCGAGCATCAACATTGATGCAAAATTGATGAAACTTCCAAGTGAAATTGCATTGTTTGATCTTCACAGCCCTGGAATAACATAGCCTAAAGCTATGGTTTCTGTAAACTTACTTTGCACAAACGACTTAGTCAGTACGGATGTATTGACATAGAGTGCCCACGAATGACATTAGGGCTACTTAGAAAAGAGACAAAATAACAGCAAAAGAATGCAGCAATTGGTTCTGAAAATTACCTTTTTCCAGTGAACCTCTCTGAAAAATTACCTTTTTCTGCTGAATCTCACTCAAAAATTACCTTTTCCAACCGAAGCTCTCTCCAAGTGCCTTGATGTTAAGCAATATAGTTTTAAGTTGAAAATGTCACAAGGCCATGAAAAGAAATTGATAGAAAATTTCAGGGTTCCTTGTTGATATTTGAAGCAGCCTGTGGATTTTTGTTCTTTAACACAGATCTGCTCCACTGTGCTACCACTTTGATTTCTGTATTGCCAAAAACAGCATGTTTCTAGGCTTAATGGCTTCACAGAAAAGAGTATGAAGGTGATTTAGTTATTGCTGCCAAGGTTCTGTTACCAGTAGGAAATTGGTAAACAGATATTTTCAAAATCCTCACCACTCACTTTTAAAAAGAGTAGTAAATAAAATTTTGAAATTTCTTTCTCCTTTAAAAAAGAAACTATAATTCTAGTCACTACAGTATCCTTTTAGAAATTATGCACTTGAGGTGAGTTTCTTTTTTCCCTTGACAGAGGAATTTTAGTTCTTCAGTCAAAGAAGGCAAGAAAGGCATCATGTTTCTTGGAAGAAGGATCATTGGATTGGACATCCAAGGACCTGGGTTCTTGCCTTGAGTCTGCCTCTTGCAGTGGCATGACCTTGTGGAATAGGGAATGGACAGTTAATGTCAGAGGTTCCTTTCAGCTCTGACATTCTATAATTTTGTCTGAATTCACATTTAAAGAAGAAACTTGTATCAATGGTTTCTGTTTGTTATTACAGGTGTTGGTAAAAAAGAGTTTGTAGAAGATTTTTGCTTTGGGGTGTGTGTGTGTGTCTGTGTGTGTGTGTGTTGTGTGTGTGTGTGTGTGTGTGTGTGTCTTTAAAAACCAATGAAATGCTACCCAGTCTGAAATGCTTTAGGTATGATCTCTTATAAAGACAGAGGGATGACTTAGGTGGTAGAGCCAGTTCCAATACCTGGGGAAACCATCAGAGTAATTGATAGTTTGAATTACTATTTCTTCCTGTCAGGTAGGTGAATTTTTCTTTCTTCTTACCTTTCTTCTTTCTCCTCCTTTTCAGTCTCTCTGCCTATCTGCCTCTTCTCAACCCTCAATTCCCCCTCTCTGTGCCCTCTCTTTTACTCTCCTTTCTATTTTCACTTACAAGCCTTTTATTTTCTCCTTCGTATCTGCCAAAAGGACCCTGCCGGTAGGACTCAAGATTGTGAATGATACAGACTACTACAGTAGATCAATCTTTAATTTTTTTTCAAGTTCATGAAAGAATCAGGATTAGATGTACATCAAACGACCGTTTTGGCTAAAAGGTTCGTCATCAACATTGACTAAAATCAATACCCTGCCAAAGCTGAGGTGGAATAAATTTTGAAATGTGATAAGTCTGAATGTCCATATTTAAAAATGAATTAGAATTAGAATTTTATTATTAACTATTTTAGTTGTCAAATTTTAAAGCTTTGACACTATGATGCAGAAATAATAATGACTTCATTTCCTTGTTGCTAAATTGCCTATGTAGTCTTTACCCTGCGTATTTATGATACTAAGTAGATTCTCACTTTCAACTGGCACATTAATATTTGATTAACTGGTTTATGCAAAACAAAATATAAATTTTAAAAAACACTTTTCAGTAGCATATTCTAGAAGAAACTGTACCTATGTTTCATAAGTTGGGCAAATCTGTAAAACTATCCTTCAATTACAGAATATGGTTGGCAGTTAGCTGTAATGATTACAGAAAGATTTTTATTCAAATTTTGGCCTCCATAGATCCAAAATTATTAGAAAATGTCTTATTAATGCATTATTGTAAAGCCCATTGTTTTGAAATATGATTAATGAGAATAAAATGGAGTTTAGTGACCTCATTTTTCTCTGTTTTCCTCTTTTCTTCATGTAATTTATAGTCTTGATTTTAACATGAAAGTTGCTATACATTGATTTTTTTTAGTTTTTACTCATAAAATTTTGAGATTGAAATGATGACGTTCTTTTTCTTTTTCCCTGTGGTAGCTATAAGAATGCTGTACTATCTGGCAGTGTTGAGTGAGCTGTGGCCCAGATTTGAAGTTAGAAAATCCTGAATTTGAATCCTGGCCCTGCTACTTGGTGCCTGTGGGCAAGATGTAAAACCTCACTAAACATCAACATTAATTTTTTTCTTAATTTCAGCATCTTTACAACTATACTGCCTATCTGAGGTACCAGCCAAATGTCAGTCCTGCCTCTAGAAATCAGGTGGAAGGAAGACGAAAGGAGAGAGGCATAAGTTGCTCTTTTAGCAGGGTTCTGTGCTTTTGCATTTGAGAAGGAAATTTCTCCTTAGAGACTAATACCCAAATTTCGTTGGGTGGAGCAAGTCACATGACCACTGCTAACTGCAAGGGGCAAGCTTTGAGTTTTCCAGATCTCTATAATCAAGGCAGGCAAGGGGAAAAGGAGTCATAAATGGCTTTTGGAAAGCTAATTCCCAATTTCTGCCACAATTTCCCACTATCGTTTGGGAAGGGCACAATAAAAAGCCAATTCATCTATCCTACAGGTGAACAAATTGAGAATAAGCATCTCTGAAAGCAAAAAGACAACATAAAGTAATGAGCTATATACATACATGATATACATATATATACATATATCCATAGATATACATATATACGAATACATATATATATATACATAATATACATACGTATTTTTTTTAGACTTCCCTCAGACTTACCAAGTCTTTTTCTCTTTCAGTGAACTATATGAAGAAAGAAATTACCTTTTCTCATATGAGATGTCTTCATGTCAAAAACTATTAAGGAAAGGCCACGCTATGACAATTGGCAGAGGGAGAAATATACATATGCCAAAACTGTAATTTAATAAAGAACAGAAAATTAAGATACTAATGACATAATTATTTTTATCTATAAAATTGCATTTTTATATCTTGCTGAAATTATAAGTTGGAACAGAAAAGTCTTGAAAATTTCTACCAATTGGACTAGAGATTCTGTTTCTAGAATTTTATTCTAAGAAAATAAGAATATGTGAAAAGATTTATACATAAATATATTTATCACTGCATTGCTTATAATAGCAAATAATAAAAAAAACCTTTATGTCCATTATTAGAAAGTTATTTAAATAAATTGTAGAATGGATTCAAAATTAAATAAACTTTGAATGGATGAATGGCATTCTGATTTTAATTTATTCCCCCAAGAGGTGATGAATGCCAAACAAAATACTACTTTTTCTTGAAAAATTCATGAACTAAATAAAGTTAAATATGTAAAATTTAAATACAGCTCTTAGTATAATGTGGAAGAACACACCTCTCACCCCCACGCACCCCGACACACACACACACACACACACACACACACACACACACACACACACAGTACTATGGGAATACAACCTCTGTGGGGAAAATTTGGAATACCTAACAATACTGCAAATATCTTTACACTTTGTTCCATCAATCCCACTTCTAGGAATTTACCCTTAAGATACACCTCCAATAATATGAAAATACATAGGCATAAGGTTATTCATTGCACTATTCTTTGTAATTGAAAATATTGCAAATTTCTAAATGTCTAAACATAGGATATTGGGTGAATAAACTATACTATGTATAGACGAAGGAGTCCTATGGAGCTATAAAAAAAATGAGGAAGATTTCTATGAATCGATGGAAGTAATTTCCAGGAGATATTTTTAAACGAAAAAAGTAAAATGCCAGACAGCTTATACATATTCTAGCTGTTGTACAAAAAAAAAAAAAAAATAGGGAAGATAGAAAAAATGTAATTTCTGCTTATCTTTACAGTGAAAAAAAAAAAGGAAAGGTAAACCAGAAAAAAAATACAATTGGTTACTTCCAAGGGGTGGGGATGGGGTGGAAATGAGGTGAAAGGATAGAAGAGGGAGGGGCATTTCTCTGAGTGTACATTCGCCATAGTTTGACTTCTGGAAACATGGCAATATTCTACATATTCAACAAATGAAATGAAATCAGTAAGAATGGGAAGAAGCAGACCCTCACACTGAAAGCAAGCTGAGGACAAGTGAATCCAATTATATTTCCAAAGAATGCCATAATCACACTGAAGGTGGGGGCAGGGACAGACATGTGACAGGAACACAGGAGTCAGCTTGAAAGGGCATCAACTGGGACAATTTGCTCATCAAAATAATGAACTACAGCAATGAATTATAAACTTTGAGAAACTAGGAATTTATAAGTCTATATAAATATTAAATAGGTACATAAACAACTGGAGGACTGGAGGGCTCTTGCTTATACGAGAAGGCCCAATATCAACCAGCAAATGTAGAGGTTGTGCTAGAGATGGAGAAGCCAACTTTCTGCAACTATCATAGTAAAGCTTGTATCAGGAAAGAATCATTCACTGATACTAAATCTAGGGGAAGTTTTGAGGAGGAGGATAGTTTCATACCCGTAACGTGAAATCGTAAATACCTTGACCAGATGATCAAAATTCACATCACCAGTGAAAGCCAAATGGGCATTGTGTGCTCCCAGAGATGATAACCCACGAAGGAAACAACATCACCTACACAGTATGAGCCAGCAGAGCATGAATAAGGTGAGTCTGTTCATGACAAAGCATCAGGCAAACTCAAAATGAAGGATCTTCTATTTAAAGGAGGGAAGGGGAAATACGTTCTTCACAAAGTCCATGTCAGTCCTTTCAGGTTACCTAGAGCTCACCTTTTGAGTCCTCCATCTATTTTAATTACCCCACTTGGCTTCTCATTTCTGTGAGAATTACCGCCCTTGACCCCACTTGGCTTCTCATTACTGTGCCCTCATCTGAGGTCAAATGGCAGGAGCACAGAGAGGGGGCGGGGAAAAGCATTGTGTGTTTTCCCCACCTCCGTTGGGATTACAGCTACACTTATGAGAGAACTTTCTCCATCTCAGAATTTTGGCTCCTGTGGGCTCTTTGTAGGCTCTGTTATTACTGCCATGAGATTGCTTGTGGGCTGGTGAGTGAGAGAACTGGGAAAAAGAAAAAAAGGTAATTTCTGCACTCTCTCATCATTAGGAGTTCCTATTCCTGCTATTTGGTCCAGAACTAGAGGACTTCTGAAGCTCTCTTGTTCTACTGATGACTACCTCTGGATTTCAGGCTGTGTTGAGTTCAGACAGCGAGATATCAAAGGGGGGAAAAAATGGTAAGATCACCATAGATTTGTTGGTATTTCAAATTCTGGTCCGTTCCCCCAATCTACCTGCTACTCTTTACTTTTCAGAGCTCTAAACTGGCTGCTCCAAGCATTCTATCCATGTTTTATAGTTGTATCCAGAGGAATTGTCACAGTGGGGTATGCTTATCTTATTTTTCCCAGAACTAGAAATTCTTTAGGTGTCTCTTTATGTTGATTTTTAATTTAATTCAACTGTGGTCAGAGAACATACTCTGCAATATTTCAGTATTTTAAAACTGATTAATCACTTTTTGTGCCCCAACATACAGTCTATCTTGGTAAACATTTAATATGCATTTGAAAAGAAAATATCTTCCAAAGTTGCTGGTTCTACAAAGTCAATTATGTCAAGTTGATTGATTGAGTTATTCATACTTTTCCGTATCTTCACTGATTTTTGTCTGTTTGTTTACTTGTCTTATCAATTACTGGAAGAGGGGCATTAAATCTTCAACTAGGATAGAGGATTTGTCTCTTTTCGCTTTCATTCTTTTCATCTTTGTTTATGTGTTCTGAAGCTCAGTTAAGTGGATGTATATTTATAATTGTTCTATCTTCTTGATGTGTTCTTATTACTATAAAATATTTCTCTTTATCTTAATGACATTCCTGTCTTCAAATCTATTTTTCTAATATTTTTATTTGCTTGATACATCTTTTTTCTGTCCTTTTACTTTCTTCCTACTTGTTTATTTTTATTTAAAGCGTGTCTCTTGTTGACAGCATATATTTCCATCTTGGCTTTTTATCTTTTTTGACACCATTCTTTTATTTGGAGTGTTTAGACCATTTATATTTAAAAGAGCTATTGATGTGGTTGTATTTAGTTCAACCATTATATTGTATGTTTTCTATTTGTCTCACCTGTTTCGTTCTTTACTCCTCCTTTCCTATATTTTTTGGTTAATCAAACATATTTTAGTATCCCATTTTAAGATACTGCTTTCCATTTTTAGGGTACGAATGGATGGTCACAATATTTTGTCCTTTTCAATAACCTGTCATTAACTGTCTTTTTAGCCTAATGCTCTATCTGTCAGCCTTCCTCTGTCTTCCCTCTGCCCTGTATATTTTGTCCACTTTAAACTTTTCATTATGCGATGTTATAACTTTCTCTGGTTATTCCATGTCTTCTAGATACACTAATATAAAAACAGATGAAATTATTAAAAGTAAAGCTCTAGACACTGCCGCTGGCAAGATGCATCTGATAATACAAAAAGGCAGCAAATATGGAGTAAGAATTTTAAACATTTTAACCTCTTCCAGTTTCTCCTTATTTACTCTCAAATGTTAGTGGAAGGTATTCTTGGGTTACACAATTTTCTGCAGTGTGCATAAAGGAAAAACATACATCCAGTAGTAGATGAATTAGTGTAACACTAAATAAAAGTAGAAATAGCTAGTTAAGCCTTTTGAAATTGAGTTGATTAAAGCTTTGTACCTTCAAGTGCAAGTTTTGATCAGGAAGAGAACCTGAATTCCTCTGTATTTAATATATTAGCCATAATACAAGATCGTGGTCAATCTGAGGTGAATTCATGTGGATCAACAGAAGACACAGAAGAAGAGAATTGCCCAGGATGAGACAGCTAAAGAAAAAATAATAATCTGGACATGACCAACACAGTGAACAGGTTAAGTAAGGGAAGAAGCAAATTGTGATTATAGCATTTCTTAATGGTAGTTTGGTTTCTGCATTTATGTTTATATCCCTATATATTCGCTTAACCAAATATTAAATTGTGTATAATTCTTTCCACAGGGAGTGTTGTGATATTCTCAACTAACATATTTTTTCAGTTTTCTAAAGTCCAAGTTAAAAAAGATCATCTCAGGTATTGTTAAAATGAAACACCTAAATCAAGTTGTCTGATTTTTTAATGAATTCAAGATTACGTTATTCAGACTGGACAGATAAGTTTACTTCATCCTGTACAGAGCAATAAATAGAGAAGACACATTCATATTTAAGTATATCACACTTTATATTTCCTTATGGTGTTTTCCCTGTCTAGCCAGCCTTTTCTCCACTCCTATAGTTACATAGCCTCTTTTCATTTTCAAGATCCACCTTTACATTATTGTCTATGTTAGGCCACTCACAGATAGCATTGAGTAATGTGTTGTTCTTTTTTCCATGCTCCCACAACACAGTATTCTTACCTCTGTTAAAACAGATTGGTATGTTTTTCGTCTATTCCACCCCCAATCTATGAACACTCCCATATCATTTATTGCACTGCAGGGAAAGTGGAGAGAAAGAAAAGAGAAAAGGCAGATAAAGGGGAGAGAGGAGTACTGTATTTTGTTCAATTAAAAATAAACTTTTTCACATTTTAACATCTCGGAAATAGGGCTGTATCTTGCAATCTTTGTGTCTCTTTCAGTCAAAATCTAGTTGCAATCACAACATAGTTGTTATTGCCTGCGTATGCATGATCTTGGCTATTTCAAGTAGCATTGCACCTAAAGCACTGCACACCCATTTGAAGCCCATTTTACAAAGGAATACAAGTCATGATTGTTGTATGAAAATTGTTGTTGTAACTTTCTGGTAAGTTGAAGAAAGGTTAGCACCAAAACTTTCAGAACTTGTGTCATCAAGCTTGGAAGAAAATTGCAGAGACCACAATAGAAAATTATTTTTAAAAATTCTGTATCACTGATGCTCTTGATAGAATATTATTATTTTTTAAGTTAAAAAGGAACTTAGGTAAGTCTAACTCACATATAATACTATGTAAAAAAACTTAAAGAATATCTTAGTCAATTTATTTACTTATATTTTCCTTTTTGGGTACTCACAAGAATGATATATGATTTAAAAAATATATACTCTATGTCCAAATAAGATTTAAAGAGCTCTTTCACAAAGCACAGATAAATGTTCTATACATCAAGAAGACAGTTTAGTTGACATGATTTTTTAATTCTTACAATCGATAACAAGATAGATTAATTGAAATGTGTAAATAGTACAGTTCAGAAGTATTGGCTAGCAGAGTTAATATTAAGAGGAATTTTGCAAAATTATCTATAATATCCGGAATCCCTCCATGCTTCACAGCCAATTTTGACAAGTTTTGTTAACTAGGGAAAATCCTCCTGAAGAAAACAAGCTTGATTATTTTCAATACTAAATTTTATTAAACCAAGTAGGGCATCAGGAAATACCTTAATTTTCCAAAGAATGGATAAATGCTCTGTAAATGAAAAACATCTCAGGATCAGCTAAAATTGTTGAATTCCCAAGAGGGCAGCATGACAGCCAAGTACCGTATTTTGCCATGTATAATGCACACTTTTTTGCCCAAATTTGTGAGGGAAAAATAAGGATGCACATTATATATGAGTAGCATTAATTCTGTATCTATATATAATAAATGTTTTTAATTATCTTATTTATGCTTATGAATTAAAAATGTAATTAGAAATCAATGATGATATCCATATGCAAAATAATACCCTGGAATAGAATAAACGGTTTTGTTGAACTTACTATGAACTCGCACTGACAACGCAGAGTTCTTGGCCTTTTTTGATGCATAAATATCATAAATTTGTTACCGGTACATAAAATTTCTTGTACCTTGTATCTGTTCTTGTGTTTTGTAATTATTTGTTACATAAATTTTATTGTACCATAATATGTTAAAAAATAAATGCTAATATTCCTTTATAATACAAAAACACGTACCTAAATGTAAACATATACAAATTTGAATTAAAAAATTAAAACAAAAGATTTTTTTCCTCAGAAAGTTTGGGCCAAAACAATGGGTGCACATTATACATGGCAAAATACAGTAAACTATACTTTTATTTCAACTGTTAGATACCCTGTGCTGTCCTTATTTAATGTTAAAAGTCATATCATCATCATAGCACCTGTTTTGCTGAATGCCTCCCATCTTAATTTAGTGAGAAAAACACATGACAAACACCTTTCCACAGTAAAGACTCAAATTAGTAGAATGGACAAATGCTCTGGTTGAATCCGTTACATTCATAAATATAACAGCTCTGAGTGATAATAGAATGTATTTAGATAGTAAATTAAAGAGTCTTTCAAACAAGAGCAAAAATCTAGACACCATTTACATTCAACATGAGCACACTGGCACTATTTTAAGGTGCTCAGACAGGATCTTTCTTAGATAATTAGTTATATTTTCTGAAGTTGCTTTCCTCTGCAACCTTATCTAGCCATGAGCCTCGAAAAGCCCTAATGTAGACTTCTACTTCTTTCCATGGTGCATTAAAAAAAGCCCTGACTTAACCTTACACTATTAACCATTCGAAAGCTGTACAAAACTGGTGTCAGACATTGGAGAGCAGAGAATTCAAGATAGTGATCCCCAAGAGAGAAACACACAAGGCAAGCTACATAATCACTCTGGCTAACTGCCTTGAGACAATTTCAAAACTATACAAGAGGCAAGAAGGAATTCACTAGAGCCCAATGGCTTCACAAGCTTGAGGATATTGGAATTCAGAAAGACTAAAGTGGCTGATGATTCAGGGTATAGTTTCAGGAATCAGCATAAGAATCTCCTTGAATCTTGGTGATTACTAGGCTATGTGAAACTCCACAGGGCTAGCCAAGGCATAAGTGGAGAATTGTAAGCTGAACAATTCTCAGAACCCACACAAGGTAGTGAGATGTTCAAACTCCAGCCATGCTTGATGACCACTTGTGATATTTAGAGGAGACTCCATTAGAGTCATAATTTAGCAGTAGTGATGAATTATCCCTGGAATGAAGAATATCCCAAACCTACCACATGTTATTTAAATTAAGCTGATATAAATTCAAATTAGAGTATTATGACTTTAGTACGTTAAATGTAATCTCCATGAAGAATATAGAATACCCTGAGAATATAGAATATACACAAAAGGAAATGAGAATGAAATGTAAACACTACAGATGTAGTGTTACTACAACACTACAGTTTGTAGTTAGTTGATTCACTACAAAAAATCAAGTATCAACTAAAATCAACACAAAAGACGATAATGCTGGAAATGAGGCACCAAAAAGCTATAATGCATATTAAAACCAAATAGCCCAATGACAGAAAGAAGTCTCTCCCTATCAGCAGTTACTTTAAATGAAAATGGATTAAATTGGTCAATAAAAAGACAGAAATTAGCAGAATGGATTAAAAAACATATGAACTAACTGCAATTGACCCTTGAACTGCAGGGGTTTGAACTACTCAAGTCCACTTAGGCATGAAGGTTTTCAGTAAATACACAGTTATATTAATAAAAGTTTCAATATATAGCCAGAAAATATAATAATTATAAACTTTACATACCCAATGACAGAACTTCAAGATATAACAAGCAAAAACTGACAGAATTGAAGGGAGAAATGGACAGTTCTACAATAATAGTTGAAGACATCAATATTCCATTCACAATAATGGAGAGAACAATCAGGCCGAAGATAATTAAGGAGTAGAGGACTTAACCAACACAACAATCCAACTAGATCTATAGAAATATACAGAACACTACCCAACAACAACAGAATAGACATTCTCCTCAAGTGCTCATGGGACATTTTCCATGATAACCCATATGTTAGGTAACAAATTGTCTCAATAGTCTTTAAAAGATAGATATCATACAAAGTATCTTCTCTGACCACAATGAGATGAAATTAAAAAATCAATAAGAAAAGGAAAAGTGGAAAATTCACAAAATTGTGGAACTTAATACGCTTTTAAAAAACCATGGATCAAAGAAGAAATCAAAAGGGAAATTAAAAAATACTTAGAGATGAATGAAAAGGAAAATACACATACAAAAGCTTATGGGACATGATGACATTGGTGTTAAGGGGGAAATTTATAGCTATAAATGCTTACATTAAAAACAAGACAGATTTCAAATTAACAACTTAACCTTACAACTTAAGGAACTAGAAAAAGAAGAAGAAACTAAACCAAAAGCTAGCAGAAGGAAAGAAGTAATAAAGATTAGAACAGAGATAAATGAAATAGAGAATGAAAAAACAATAGAGAAGATCAACTAAACCAAAAGTTGTATCAAAAGACGTTATCAGCAAAATAAAAAAGACAAGCTACAGAATGGGAGAAAATATTTGCAAATCATGTAGCTAATAAAAAATTAATATCCTGAATATATAGAGAACTCCTAAAACTCAACAATAAAAACGAACAAACAAAAAGAACCTCATTCAAAAATGAGCAAAGGACTTTAATAGGCATTTCTCCAAAGAAGAAATACAACTGGCAAACGTACACATGAAAAGATGCTCAACATCATTATTAGGGACATGCAAATCAAAACCATAATGAGATACCACATCATATCCATTAAGAAGGCTATCAAAAAAACAGAAAACACCAAGTGTTGGTGAGAATGTGAAGAAATTGGAACCCTGATACACTGTTGGTGGGAATGTGAAATGGCACAGTCACTGTGGAAAATAGGGTGGTAATTCCTCAAAAAATTTTAAATAGAATTACCTTATGATTCAGCAATTCCACTTCTGGGTATATACCCAAAATAATTAAAGGCAGGGTTTCAAATAGATATTCGTATAGCCATATTTATAGCAGCATTACTCATAATAGCTAAAACGTAAGCAACCCAAATGTCCATTGATGGATGAATACATAAAAAAATGTGGTATATACATATAATGGAATATCATTCAGCCTTTAAAAAGAAAGGAAATTCTGAAATATCCTACAACAGGGATGAGCCTTGAGAACATTGTGCTAAGTGAAAGAAGCCAGTCACAAAAAGACAAATACGCTGTGATTCCAATTACATGAGGTACTTAAAGTAGTCAAAATCAAAAGATTTTGTTACAATAAAATCATAAAGTTTTTATTATAAAGTATAATAGGGATTTCCAAGGACTAGGGGAAGCAGGATAGGGAACTATGATATAATGAGTATAGAGTTTCAGTCCTACAAGATGCAAAGAGTTATGGGGATGGAAGTGGTGATGGGTGCACAACAATGTGGGTGTATTTAATACCACTGAACTGTACACTTAAAAATAGTTGAGATGGTAAATTTTATGTTATATGTATTTTGCTACAATAAAAAACTTCTTTTTATGTAGGCAAAGAAAAAAGTCATGTTACGTACGGGAGAATAAGAATAGGCATTAACACGGACTTCTTTGGAAAAACTATACAAGACAGAATACAATGGATAAATATTTTCAAAGTGATAAAAAAAAAGTAACTATCAACCTATATCCAGTGAAAATAACCCTTAAAAATGAAAGTTAAGAAAAACTTTTCAGACACAGAAAAGTTGAGGAAATTTATCACCAGCAGATCTGCGTTACAAAAAAGTATCAAAAGAAGTCTTCAGGCTGAAGAAAAATGACACCAAATAGAAGCTAATATTTTCACAGAGAAATAAAGAACACCCTAAATTGTAAATATGTGGGTAAATATAAAACTTTTTTTCATATTTAATTTTTTAAAAAATAATGGGTAATTTAAGCAAAGTAATAATAATGTAATGTGATATTTTACAACATATGTAGAAGTAAAATATATGATAATAGAACAATGCATGAAAAGAAGGAAATTGAAGTAAACTCTTATATGGGCTTGCATTATATGTAAAGTGGTATGAAATTATTTTTTTTAAAAAAAAACTGTGATGGGTTAATGATGTAAACCAACCTTAGATTAATAACATAAATTAATTAGCTAATTAACCAATTAGAAATATGCTGTTAATAAGCCAATAACTAAGACAAAATAAAATAATAGAAATTCTCAATTAATCAAGAAAAGGTAGGAGAAGAGGAAAAATCTTAAAGTTGGGTAGTGTCAGTCCACCAACTTTGTTCTTCTCCTTCAATATTGTGTTGGTTATTCTGGATCTTTTGCCTCTTTATATAAACTTTAGAATCAGTTGATCATTATTTGTAAAGCAACTGGCTGGGCTTTTGATTGGGATTGCACTGATTCTCTAGACCAAAGTGGGATGAACCAACGTCTTGAAGATATTGAGCCTTCCTATCCATGAACAGGGAGTATCTCTTCATTTATTTAGTTCTTCTTTGATTTCTTTCATCAGAGTTTTGCAGTCTTGTAGTCTTCATATAGACCTTGTACATATTTTCTTAGATTTATACCTAAGTATTTCATTTTGGGGGGTGTTAATGTATATGGTATTGTGTTTATCATTTTAAATCTACTTGTTCATTGTTGGTGTATAGAAAAGGAATTTAGTTTTGTATATTTACCTTGTGCACCTTTATTTTTAATAGCTCCAACTGGAAGTATCCCAAATATCTATCAACGGATGAATGAATAAACATATTTATCCATATAACAGAATGCTACTCCACAATATAAAGAAATTATCTGCAGATATACTCCACAACATGGACAAATCTCAAAAACATTGCACTGAGCAAAGAAAGTATTCGAAACAATTTATACTGTATGACTATACACATATGAAACTTCAGAAAAGACAAACATAATTTATAGTGACAGAAAGTAGATTAGTTGTCTAGAGCTGATGGTGTGGGAGTGACTGGGAGAGGACACAAGGGAGTTTTTGAAGTGAAGAAAACGTACATCTTATTGTGGTGGTGATTACACAGATGTGTAAATTTGTCAAATTCCTTTCTACTTAAACTAGCTCGTGTGGTTTCTATTGTTAAAACTGGACACTAACTGAGAGAGTCTTAAAGAAAGAACAGAGGCTGCCTGGCAAACCAGTAAGGAAGTATTTTAGGAGAAAGAACAGTGTGCCACAAAGTTATTGAAGTATAAGGAAGTGTGACACATGCAACAAGCTGTATTAATCAGTGTTACAGATGCCATGAATCACAAAAAATGTACATTTTTATGTAAAGACCATTTTCTTTAAAGTGTGTTTAGTATGGCTTTATATTTTCCAATATGATAGAAAAGGCAACATTTTCCAAAAGTTCTCCCTACTTGAACATGAGGAAAACTGTGCTTCCCCAAAACCAATGGGGAAAAACAGAAATTGCTTTCTAGAACACCTATACAAAACAAAAATTTTTAAACCAAATTTAGGTTGAAAAACTCAAATTGTTGTCAACCACTCCCCACCATCACCAAAGCCACATCAGTGTAATCACAGAAGTCACTTCAGCAGCTTATTCCATAGTAGCAAAGGTCCACATCAAACCTAGAAACACATGCATTAATTAGACACACCTATTGATTTCAGGTATCCCCATGGTAATTGCTACAACCAAAAACAGAATTGGAGATACTTCTAAAGGGAATTAGAGAACAAATTAAAAAAAAAATACCCTATATCCTGTAACTGATGATCCTTTTAGATAGTCTGTCAGAATAAAAATCAGACCATAACAAATTATCTCTGGAATTAGAAATTAAAAGATGCAAAATTCAACTTGTAAATTGAATACAACTAGTAAACCACAAGAAGAAATCTTTACCTTGATAGTACTTAGAAAAGCATAAATTAAAACATTGAGGAGCCTTATCTTTTTTCTTAAACTAGTGACCAAAGTAAAAGATAGTTCCAAATATCAACAAGGGCACAGTGAAAGATATGCTCGAACCTTGCCAGTTACAGTAAAATTTTATACAACGTTTTTAGAAAAAAATTTGGTAATGTGAAACAAGACCCTTAACTTTTTTACCAAGGAGCTCACTTCCCAAAGTTTATCCTAAGGATATGTTTAGATGAAAGAATAACTTTATGATAAAAGATTTTCACTAGAACCTGGTTCATAATAGTGAAAAATTAGAAGCTTTAGACTTAGACTTAAAGTCCAACAATTATGGAGTAAATTGAGGTACAGAATGTGCTATGAATGTACAGTAGTACAGAAATACATTTATGGGGCGGCTGGATGGCTCAGTTGGTTAAAGCGTGAGCTCTGAACAACAGGGTTGCCAGTTCGATTCCCACATGGGCCAGTGAGCTGCACTCTCCACAACTAGTAGATTGAAGACAATGAGCTGCCGCTGAGCTTATGAAGGGGCGGCCACGTTGCTCAGTTGGTTAGAGCACCAGCTCTTAACAACAAGGTTGCCAGTTCAATTCCCACATGGGATGGTTGGCTGTGCCCCCTGCAACTAAAGATTGAAAATGGTAACTGGACTTGGAGCTGAGCTGTGCCCTCTACAACTAGATTGAAGGACAACAACTTGGAGCTGATGGGCCCTGGAGAAACACACTGTTCCCCAATATTCCCCAATATAATTTTTTAAAAAAAGAAATACACTTATGCTGTCATGTGAAGTGAAATGTAGAATACAAAATTAAATTACATTGTGATTGCAATTGTGTTTAAAAGCCTGTTTATGAAAAAAAAACTGGAAGATGATAAAGAAAATGCTCAATTAGGTTAGGTAAAAGACTTACAAATATTTTTTCTATTTCCTAAGCTTTTGTAATATTTTATTATTTTTACAATAAACTAAATAAATGGAAGTATTGAATCTTCTGAGTGATAGAGGGTTAAAAAAGGGCTAAATCAATTACTAAGAATTAAAACGGCAAAAGAAACCTTCCATCTTATTACGAGGAAAGCGATTATAATTAACCACCAGAAGAACATCAAAACTAATCACTGTAGTACAAATTTTAAAATACATTCTATATTTCAGGACATCAGATTCAAGCCTTGAAGGAGGAGCTCTTAACTTTCATCCAAAAGTCCTGGATTGGCGTTCTGACTCTACCAATTAATAGGTGTGTAATATCATGCAAATCACTTAAAGATGTAAACACATCTTTATGATGAAACATTTTCACTATAACCTTGTGTACATACTTATATGTACAAGAAGGGTAGTGGTAATGCTCCCTTGACTTACCACTCAATAGAGTTGTAAGAATTATGTGAGATAACACAAATGAAAGTCTTCTGTAAACAAAGTATTGGCTATGGGCATTTGTCAGCATTCATTGTTTGACTAAGCTTCTACCACACCCACCTCCTCAGGACTTCAGTCTGAAATAGAGTCACAGTAGGCATTCTGTGGCCTTAGAAGAATGTCTAGAGAGACTGATCCACTATCAGCATAACTTGGAATTAGTCCAATTACCCACAGAACATTGGGATTTCCAGAAATGATCATTAGGAATGGGAAGGTTGGGGAAGACCTGGACAGAGTGCTCTATTTTCCTTGAGGGCAAAGATAAAGAAGGCAACAGAGAAATCTTCTTTAGAAGAGAGAAAAACCTGTAATATTGATAACCAAACTTCCCTCCGGGATGGATACAATCTGGCAAAGACCCAGAGGTAGGGTCCAGCCTAGCTTCCTACGGAAAAGAGTTGTTCTTCCTGGTGATGCCAAGTAGATTGATCTTGAATTGCCAAGGCAATGGAACAGATGGCATACAGATGCATGTTAACAGGTGAGCAGAGGCAAAGAAACCAACGATTTGTGATCACCTCTTACTAAACGCTTACTAAATGTTTAAAGTCTAACAGAAATGAGAGGGGCTGGGCATCCCAAAAGCTCTGATAATGATACTCTTTTAGAACAGATACCTTGTGAAATTTCGTATGGTTTTCTTCCTAAAACTTTTTGCTCTGCTTGCTAGCTGAATGGGAGGGGATTCTTCTACAAACTGACTTCCAGTTTTGGTAACATTATTAAGTTATGGCACAGCAACCACACTGCTTCCAAAAGAATTTTCTTGGCTGGATTTTACAACGTTTGCCTTCTCAGTTGGCAAGTAGATGTGCCCATCTCTGAAGCAAGATTCATGATTTCTGACTTGGTTCACAAATATTTTCAGAAATTCTAAATTTATTTCTTTGAACAAACATTTATATTACACTTAACTTTTAAGTACTACTCTAAACACTATGCAAAGATTAGCTCTTAATCAGACAAGCCCTTCTTTCTGTGGAGTCACCGTGGCGTGCCCATGTAGAGAGGCCTGCAATTTTGAATGGTTACACACTAACTGGAAACATTACCTTACCTAGTCCCCACAGTGCGTTCTCTGGGGCTTTGTCCTGACAGGATGTAAATGGCTTCTCTCTATCATCCACAGGGAGGCTGACCATTAGAAATGTTTTTCTTTACTTGACTTGATCTCACTACATACCAGCAGAGAGAATGTTCGCCCACCACTCTCCCTCCTCGATTTTTCTATCTTCCCCAACTGCAAGCCTGACAAGCATATTGTAAGACAGATCTGCTACTCCGTGATATAGGTGTCTAGTTTTCAAAAATCTTCAATCAAATTTTAGTCCCTCGAGCCCTTTATTTCTGCTTTCCATTCTTTCTTATTGGTTAACACCTTTCTAATAATCAGGTGTCCAGAACTGTATCATCTTATCACTTTGCAGGTTTAGTTTCCAGGTGCTGTTTACTGTGACTCTAGGGCTTTTGAGGCATTTCTGCCTTTCACTGGATATCTCCGTTTCCAATCATTTATCTCTAGGCACTTAGTTCCTTCCTACTTTAAACTTTAGTTATTTTCTGCCCCAAATTTCTAGTCTTACTGTATTTCTTTCTATTATTGCTTGTCAATCTACAATGCGTACAACACATCCAGGTTTATAATGACTTGATAGTATTATTCCTATGTTACTTTCTTAAAATCACCTTACAAAGTTAATAAATGCCAACAACAGCTAAAGTATTATATTAATAATGATGAAAGAGCTAACATTCGTTGAACATTTTCCATATGCCATGCACCATGCTAAGCACTTTCGTGTATACTTTTACAGTAAATCATAATCTGTAGGTTCTAGTGTCATCCTTTGTTTTTTCTGTTTTTTCAGATAAAAAAGTCACAAAGCTGGTATGTGAAATTATCAAGATTTGAACCCATGTTGTAGACTTAATCATTAAACTACATTGTTTTCCTGTATTTAATAAAGACCTTGTGCAAAGAGGCTTTATTTAGCTTTGTCTACTATTTTGAATAATACAAAATAACTAATTTCATTGTTCCCAGCAATGAAAAAGCCTTGATAATCAGCTTACTCAAGTACTTGAGTTACATTGTAGAGTATTAAGACATGGTTACTTCGCAGAGTCAAACGTAAACACTGAAGGAGACTTCAGTGATTATCTAGTCCAAACACAGTAGTCTCCCCTTATCCACGGTTTCACTTTCCACGGTTTTAGTTACCCATGGTCCACTGTGGTCCAAAAATATTAAATGAAAAATTCTAGAAATAAACAATTCATAAATTTTCAATTGCACACTGTTCTGAAAGTGTGATGTAATCTTTCACTATCCCACTCTGTCCCACCTGGGACATGAATTTTGTCCAGCATATCCATTCTGTATACACTACCCACCCATTAGTCACTTAGTGGCCATCTCTGTTATCAGATCGACTGTCATGGTATCTCAGTGCTTGTGCTTAAGTAACCCTTATTTTACTTAGTCATGGCCCCAAAACACAAGAGTAGTGATGCTGGAAATTCAGCTATGCCAAAGAGAAGCCGTAAAGTGTTTCCTTTAAGTGAAAAGGTGATAGTTTTTGATTCAATAAAAAGGAAAACAATCGTATGATGAGGTTGCTAAGATCTATGGTAAAAAAGAATCTTCTATCCATGAAATAATGAAAAAGGAAAAAAAAATCATGATAGTTTTGCTGTTGTACCTCAAACTGTGAATGTTATGACTACAGTGCATGATAAATACTTAGTCAAGATGGAAAAGGCATTCAATTTGTGGGTGGAAGACAAAAACAGAAAATGCATTCCAATTAACGGCAATGTGTTTTTGCCAGAAAGCATTGGGCCTATAAAAAGACTTTAGCAAGGGATCCCTGAAATGAGTGACACCAAGACATTTACTGCATGTACAGGATGGTTACATAGAGTCAGGAATAGGTTTGGACTAAAAATATAGAAATTACTGGAGAGCGATTGAGAGAGAGAGAGAGACTACATTCGTGTAACTTGTATTACAGTATATTGTTACAATGGTTCTATTTTATTATGTTATTATTCATTATTTATTGTTGTAAATCTCTCACTGTGCCTAAATTATAAATTAAACCTTGCCATAGGTATGTATGTATAGGAGAAAACGTAGTACATGTAGGGTTCAATATTATCTGTGATTTCAGGCATCCACTTGGGGGTCTGGGAACAGGTAAGGAGGAACTACCGTAACTTACTTGAAAGGGGCAGTCCCCAAGGCACACTAATATAAATAAGTTGACAAAGTTTACAGATTAGTTGACAGCAGAACACGGATTCCAGTGCTCCTTCCCCAAGGTCCTGCCTGTATGTTGAGGGGCATCACCTTCCTGGGAGCCAACTAGATGCCCATCTCTAGGCCTCTATGGCTCTTTGAGCCAGAGAACCAGAGCCCAAAAATGCTGTAGCACACTTGCAAATGAAGTCTTGCATTTTGCCCTCCCATTGTTGCCTCTGCTAGCATCCATATGTCTGTCTCCAACTGAGGCCTAGGCCACCTCTGTGCCCTGTACCTGGCCTGACATTGATGACAGCCTACAGAGAGGCAGCTTACTCTCTTCCCTCATCGTGTCACCAGCACAGTTCTGTCACTCTTCACTCCACTTCTGCCTGCCATGCTCTACCCTGCTCTACTTACTCTTCTTCAGCCATCAGTCCCCCAAGGTCCGGGCCATCTCCCACACCCTTCCTGAAGCCCTCCCTAACCACCTCAGGCCAAAATGATCTCTCCTACCTCTAAAACAATAGAACTACTATTTCCCATGCCACTCATTTACCACTTATCATATTCTGCCCTGTATTGTCCCTTTAGTATCTTTTTATCTAAGAGCCTGGCTTGCCTTGAGGGCAGAGATCATCTCTTATTCATTACTGTATCCACCACATTGCTTAGCCTAAGGCCCAGAACAAAATAGGTGTTCTATAAATGTTCATTGATTTATTGTATGTGAAAATGAAAATGACTTCCTTGCTTCTATGGTGACCTAAGAAAAGAAAGCAACTTTTCTGAGACCCGTGGGACTAACTGAGAAAATACTTTTGGAGCTCTCAAAAGAAAAGTAATTTGAAGTACTTATAATTATATGAATAATACTGTGCCACTGAGTTATTAAAATAACTAAAAATGTTTGTTATTGGGTATTAGGCAGAAAAAAACAAATGACCACTCTACAGATCTGGATGCTTAAAAATATTTTTCATTGAACTTTCAAACCAGTTATACATAAAAACATGACTTGAAAATTAGAGTGGCTGCTCACCATTAAATTACCAAAACTAGATAAAAGCAAAAATCACAGTCCTGAAATTGTCAATATGCAGTGCTCTTATTTTGCTGGGTTTGAATATTCTGTTGGAATAAGTCAACATAATGACCTTCCTCATTATAATAATATCTTAAGTACTGAGAAGCCAATAAGCTCTGAATTGTACCTATGAAAGAACTAATCTAACCTTTATAGACAAGAATTTAATTCAGAAAGAGAATCTTTCACTGTTTTCTCTAAGAGTTTTATTTGGATTATTTTTATCCTCCTAAAATTGATGAAAAGCGTTTGACTATCTTTTTCTGATATCTATTTCCATATCATTTATCAACAGATTGATCATTGGGACTGAGACCAGTTTGGTCAATACACTGTATTATATTTGGGTTGGCAACTATTGAATAAATTGGACCTTGCCATTGTCTAACACAATTTACACTCTATGTCATAGAAGAGCAAAAATTTAGAACTAGAAGGGACTTTAGCAATCAACTCATCCAGTTTTTACATCTTACAGGGTAATACGAAACTGAGAAAGATTAGGTACCTTGCCCAAAGCCATACATTTTTTCACTGACAACAATCAATGAAACAGTTATTTTTTATTATAGAATCGACTCTTTATCATCTAACAATTAGCCTGATTGACTACAGACTTCAAAAATGTTTTTCAGATTATTCTCTTGTAGAATTGCACTCTGGGTAGAATGTAGAAATAATAACATGGACATAATAATAGAAAGAATTTCAACCCATGGAAACTCTTTAATGACAAAGACAGACTTTAAAAGGTGTTGTTGGGGGGTGGCCGGATGGCTCAGTTGGTTAGAGCGTGAGCTCTCAACAACAAGGTTACCAGTTCAGTTTCCGCAGGGGATGGTAGGCTGTGCCCCCTGCAACTAAAGATAAAAAAAGGAAACTGGACTTGGAGCTGAGCTGCGCCCTCCACAACTAGATTGAAGGACAATGACTTGGAGCTGCTGGGTCCTGTAGAAACACACTTGTTGTCACACAGCAGCCTGTCACACCCATCTGTCTCCTTGTACCTATCCCTAAAGAAAGGAGAGTCTGTGAGACTAATTCTTTCAGGGACGTTGCTTCACCTTTGTGCTTACACCTTATGTCTCCCTGTTTGGCCCCAAAGGATGGCTGGTTAGCCAATGACGGGTAAGATTCCCCACGGGGGGGAACAACGTAAGCCAGGTGCAGCTGCGTGGGGACCAACAGGAGAACCCAAGGGGTTGATAGAGGTGGGCATAGACCCCCACCTTCCCCTGGCTAAGGAGAGCTTCTGCCTCTGTGGCTATATTCCTTCTCACATCCTGCTTGGGAAGAGATTCAATGGTGTGATAACATCGGTTCTCCATCTATTCACATCAGTAGGTTTCAGCATAAAGGTTTTGTCCCTTGGGGAGGTACACCCTGAGACTTATGGTTCTGGCTGCTTGCAGGCAAGGGTGATTGGTTTGAATCAGTTTCCTAGTGTAATGTATGAAATTCACAGACCGTGGAGAAAACAATGTTACTTCCTTGTGTGTACATCAATAAAAGCCACAAGGTGGCCCAATTCGGGGCTCTCAGTCCTTTGAGGCTGTGAGACCCTTGGCCACTAGTGCATAAATCTCTTGACTTCTGTTTCTTACTTTCTTAACCCTTCGCTGCCCCTTCTCATTCTCTCACTGCCCATATTGCGCTAAACGCGACACACACTGTTCCCCAATATTCCCCAGTAAATCTTTTAAAAGAAAATATATTTATTTAAAAAAACTACTTTCATTTAAAAAAAAAAAGTGTTGTTGGAAGGGGTAGCAGACCATGTGATAACTGCAGGGTTCCTGCCCTACAGAGAAAGGACCAACCTGTGAAATCAGTTTAGTTTGTCTTCAGCATTCTCAGTCTCCCTTTTCTGTGGCTTCTCCCCTCCTTACCCCCTATTTCAGATGTTCTATGTCCAGCCAGGCTCTTCCCTCTATCAAAGCAGGAATTAAATATTCATTTATTTAGTGTAGATGAATTTCAACCTATTATTTTAACTAGACATTTCCATCTTAAATCTTCGACAACTCTTACATCATCAGGCAAGTGGAAAAATATCTTTGGACATCCTAAAATCACTCTATTCATAAGGTCTGCAAGGTGATGTAGTTATATGTAGGGAATAAGTAAGGATCTGTCAGAAGAAGAATCTGTCAGAAGAATGCCTCGCTCCTTCCTTTCTTTCTTCCAGTCTTAGAGGATATGTCCTTCTTCCTATTCTAGAATAAATTCATTTGTTCTTTTGATCCATTCATAAGAGTTTGTTCTTATGAACAAATGACCCATTATGTTCATTTGTTCTTTTGACCCATTCTCAGCATTCTTGGGTGTCTTGTTTTATGCCGCCATGCACCCTAAACCCCTTAGTTCCCAAACAAGCTCAAATCTCTCATATTTTGAAAAAATATATATACTACTCTTAGCCTCTAGACTTCTCTTGGTAACATAAAGCCCTTTTTTCCCTCTTGCCAACCAAACCCATAAAGAAAACAAAACAAAACAAAACAATAACCTAGTCTACAGTTATCATATCTTGAATTTACACTCAACTCACTGCAATTTCATTGTTTTTCCCCAACTTCACTTCTGAGAATTCTTTCCCTAGAACAACCAAATGAATCCATGGCTCTGTTTTCAGCCCACTGATTCTCTGACTCTACATAAATCTCTGTTAAAGGGAAGAGGTCCAAAATTACAACTATACTGGGTTCCCACTTACGTGGGAAAGTTTATGCAAATATCTCTTATTCTCTAGGACCAGGCCATTTCACAGCCTTCAACGGCCCCTTTCCTCTTCTCCTGGGGATTTTCCCTCACCCTTTCCCTAGTTGATATATAAAATGTTTTAAAAAATTAATATTTGTCAAATTACTGGTGAACATAAGAAAGGACCCCAGTGGCATCCTTGTTGCCAAAATATTGAAAGAGGCTATATTCACTTAGATTCCCACCCTCCTTTATTATACATCTTTTTTTTTTTAATTTTTTTTTTTTATTAAATTTATTGGGGTGACAATTGTTAGTAAATTTACATAGATTTCAGGTGTACAATTCTGTATTACATCGTCTATAAATCCCATTGTGTGTTCACCACCCAGAGTCAGTTCTCCTTCCATCACCATATATTTGATCCCCTTTTATTATACATCTTAATTGGGGACATAACCATTCACTCACTCAATAAAGCAAAAAATCTGTGAGTCATTCTTCCGTCTTCCCTCTTTCTTCCTCTCCAACAAATCAATCATTGAGAACTGTCAATATTACCTCCTAAACTCTTCTGGAGTCTGTCATCTATTCTCTAGTCCTATTACCAATTACTAAGTGCTAGAGTAACACTTCACAACTTTTACTCAGACCACCATTCTCCACCAGGGCAATTGAGCCCCCAGGGGACATTTGGAAACTCTGAGGACATTTCCGGTTGTCGTATCTGGGGGTGGGGAGTGGGTACTTCTAGAATCTAGTTGGGATTCTGCAAAACAGGGATGCTGCAAAACATCCTATAGACACCGACCAGCACCCCCACACCCCAAAGAATGATCTGGATCCAACTGTTAATAACACCAAGACAGAAATCATTACTTACTCTCTGGCAACAACCTCTTAGCAGGTCTCTCCTCCTTCGGTTTTATCCCCCTTAAATCCATCATACATAACACAACCCTGGAGAGAGTTGTCTAAATCAGAAATCTGTCCATACAACAGTCCTGCTTGCAACCCTTCAATAGTTTCCATTCTCCCCCAGAATAAGGCTCAGCCTCAGAGGTTCCTTACTTACATCTCACCACTTCCTGACTCTCCTTACTTTTTACTATCCAACAATAATGAAATGCTTTTAAATTTCTCACACAGTTTGGGGCCTTCCTACGTGCTCATGCTGTTTCTCTCTTTGGAATGCCTTTTGTTTTCCTACCCTGCTTACCCCTTTAACTTCTTTTCACTCTTTAAGACTGAGCCCACACATTTATTTCAAGAAACCTTCTTCTAGTCCTCCTTCCCTCCACACACTGAGCTATAAGCCCCTCCTCTATATTTTCAAAATAATTTATAACAAATGGAGTTTAACATCAGGCTTAGTACACTACCTATAAGTTTCTGTTTTTGACCCACCTCCATTTAGATTGAGTCATCTGAGGAACAGTCCGTGAGGACTGTATCTTGTACACATTTTTCGTATAGCACATTGTAGTTGTTTAAAAACAAGAAAGAATCAATGAATATTAACTTACATGGACATAAATATATTACACCTGAAAAAATTCTTTCATATGTAAAATCCCATTTGATTCTTACAGTTCTGTCAGAGGATGTACCTGGGATAGACATGACAATACTGGTTTTCAACATGATTAAACTAGGGCTCTGAACTTGTAGTCATTTACCAGAGTGACCTAGTTTATAAGTGGCAGAAGTGACATTGGAATCTAGATCTTCTCATGTCATTTCCTTTCCAGCATTCTAGTTGCCCTCACCTACACACACACACACACACACACACACACACGTGTACATATATTTGTAAAGGTATATATGTGTGTATGTATGTATGTGTGTATATATATATATTATATATATATATATAAAATATATATATGGCATATATTTATGCTTTTTTCTAATTATCTAAACATACTATATATTACATGAATTCTGTGAATAAGAATAAGAAAAGAATTGTAAGAATTACAGTTCTTGTTCATAGCATTCATTGCATTCACAGCTCATCCTAAGGTGCTCTAGAAAATAATTAATTAGTCACATATTCAGGAAAGAAGAGATACAGAGAATACCAGATGACAAAAATTGGCAAGTCATCTGTATTCGGTTTGGCTTACTCAGAGACACATTCTCATATTCCACTTAACTTCCTGCAAACAGTGTAACCATGTGACCTGAGATGCAAATAGACATGAGGGAACCCCTGGACTTCACCGACACTGTCTAGGCCTCTCAGATATAACTAAATATGGCTTACATCAAGGTTCTGTATCTTTAACAAAGTACCATTTTTGTGAATATATGATAAAACAAATTCAACTTCCATTCAAGTATCAAGCACAGAATATGGCATCTTGTCCCTAAACAAAACAGACCTCTTACTCTATGACAAGATATATTAAATAGACTTTCTCCTTGTGTAAACTCACCATTGATAGTCATTAGATTACGAAGTGCAACTACACAAAGGCAAGATACTGGAGAGGAATTGTCAGATCTTTCTCTTTGTGGAAATAGATTCATGTACAGTATTTGAAGAGGATAGTTTGAATTTTTAAAGTCTGGTTAGGTCAGTAAACTGCAAGAATCTTTATAGCTTTACTGTAGTGAATGTACTAAGTGTGATCATTTGCTGAAAGCTTCAGTTATGAAACAATATTAACTGAACATGGACTTCTTTAAAATAAATATTAATATTTTGGACATAATTTCAATAGTACATATAATAACAGAAGAATCAGGTACTTGAAGCACATGTTGGACAATAGTGGAAAACATTTCATTTTCAAATGAATTTATTTATTATGTGTACCTGAAGTGCTAAAATCTGTTTAACAGCTTATGTGGTATGTTTTTATTTCTTCATGAAGACTGAGAAATAAAGAAATCATTAGTTTTAAAGAAAAATGGATCAATTAAACAAGAATAAAATGTTTTTCAATAGGTAAAGACTGTCAGTTCCTGGTTTTTAAAAATGAGTTTCAAATCCTAAATTTGTTTCCAGTGAAATAGTTTGAAATTTGAGTTTCCCAATAATCCACTGTTTTAAAAATTACATTGATTGTTCATATTAAAATTCTTCTACATTATGACTTTTTTATTTCTAGAAATATATCAAACAACACTTTTAATTTAGGCAAGCTCATGTTAAGAAAACCTAGCATATTAAGTCTCATATATAAAACTCAGATATGCTAAAGGATATTTGAATTAGAAAAGAATTTTCACTTGGCAAAATAACACCCTGTAGTGTCGATTCTAAAAGCACTTAAGTTTGCAATTACAAAACTTTCATGTTAGAATGGGACATTTTCAGGATACAAGTGTTTTACAAAACAAAGTGCACATATCTATTAACTTACTTCTTCCCATGTTCAGAGGTTGAAATCTTAACTACGGCAACAGATTTGACACAATCCAGAATGGCTTGAAAAGGAAAGTGATGCATTTTTAACATTCTCAATATGCTAAGAGCCTGTGGCCTATGCCAATTCTCATAACATTGAGAAGTGGAGACTAAGTGATATTCAACTCAACCATTTCCAGAACTAACATTCATAAGAAGGGGTAAATCTCCTCAATGATATGACTTAGTGGGCTAAGAAAAAGCACCTCATACCAAAAAGGTAATGTGTGATGTTGCCAATTCAGGGAAGTATGTTGAAATAGTGTCTTAGAAGTAAAGGAGTTAGTATATCAGTAAAATGTTTTATAATTCAACTGTGTATTCATTAATTCATTAATTCATTCAACAAGCATTTACCTAATACCTGCTCTGTTCCAGACACTGTTCCAGAGAGGTGCTGAGGCATAATGCTGTGTAAGACAGAGCCACTCCCTCAGTAGGGTCTTAGTGCCATGGAGGAGGCAGACTACTGGAAGATGTAGGTGAATTGCAACTGCATGGTAAGGTCTAAAACAGATGCACGAATTAAGGACCATGGGGGCACTGGGACAGAAAACAAGTGTGCATCAAAGAGTTAAAGATTATTTCTGAGAAGTGGTGGTTTTTGAGGTAAGTTTTAAAGGATGAGAATAAATTTTCCAAAGATAGAATGAAAAGTAATCCAGATTGTAGGAACAACATGTACAGAGGCACAGAAATATGTTAAGGCTGGACAATGAAGTTCCCTGTGTGTGAAGTGAGATGGGGTGTGGATTATAAAGAAGAAAATTTAAAAAAAGGGCAACTCAAGTTAGATTAAGAGACTGTATACATCAAATTAATTGATTTTATTGTACTTTCATGCATAAATAAATGCTTAATATTCAACTATGAGGAAAATGGTGAGTGGGGAGAATGCATGAGAAGACACACACACACACATACACACACACACACATACACACAGGCACACACATGCATAAAAAGCAGAAATATACAGATATATATCTGTATCGATATACATATATGACATCTACATAGATATATATAACATTTAGGGCTTTAACATTTACTACCTCATTTGATAATCAAACATAGATTGTCTCTTGCTATGTCTTCTATTGTTGTCTTGAGAAGTTATATAAATGTAATATCATTGGATCTTTTGGAGTGTCTGTCTCTGCAATTATTATGCTAACTCCTCAAGGGCATAGGCTGTCATGTACCATTTTTATTTTTCAAAACTAACACACTTACAGAAAAACAAGAAACAAAAAACTAGCACGCTTACATCAGAACATACCCACTTCATTATTTCAAGTCTAAGTCTAATACTAATTGGTTCTAGAAGAGTGACTTTATCGATATACAATTTATACATTTAAAATTATTTCATGATTTTGAAATGGGCCCTTGCAACAAGAAAATAATAGTATTAAATTATAACAAATAGAATAAAAGAAATATCCATAAATCTACATTTATATTCATGATATAAACAAATAAATAAGGGAGAAGGGGCAACTCATTCTTATTATAGAATTCCAATTAAACTATTAAAAGGAATGATGAAAGTAGAAAATTATCATTAGGCAAACATCACAGAAGTAATTGTTGCAAGCAAGAATCGTCAATGGATGCTAAAATTAGTGAGCAAAAGTATGGTGAATAATTTGCGTAGTCTCAGAGTATCTTCCCACTTACTAATTAAAAGGGGGAGAATATTAACTTTACAATTGAGAAACCTGTAAGATAGCACCTTTACCACGTGATTCAGGTTACTATCACCAATAATGTTACACTGACATCACACCTGATGTGATCCACTGAGAATCTCACATTATTTGTGGTATTCTAGTCAAAAATGTATAACCTCAGTCTAGTTATGAGAAAGCCTCAAACAGAAATTGATTGACCAGTATTCTTCAAAAGCCTCAAGGTCATAAAAGACTGAACAACTGCCCTGATTGGGGAAAATTAAGAACAACTAAGTGCAATGTGGCCGTTGTCCAGAAAAAGGGCACTAGTGGGACAATTGGCAAAATCCTAACAAGATCTGTAGGTTCATTACTAGATTGTATCAATATTGATTTCCTGGCTTCTATAATTACACTATGGCTATACAGTATGTTAGCATAAGAGGAATCTGGATGACGGCAATGTAGGAACTGCCTGGACTATTTTTGTAAACTTTTTTTTTTTAGTCTAAACATATTTCAAAATAAAATGTTCTTTAAAATATAAAAATGGGCTCTTGTCATACACTGAACACAAACCCTCAAGCAACTGTATTTTCTTGTCAACTGCAATGAGGTTATCTAACTTTCACTTTGCAATTCTTTAAATGAAAATTTTACATTCATCAGGATGACATAATATAAATGCATGATAATTAACATTCTCCCATAGAAGCAGAGCTTTATAGTTGGAGATTTACTCTCTTGTACTACTAATAAAGATGGTCACAGTTAATGTAATACATAGACATTAGGGAATAGAAGAAAATAATAAAACTTAAAGGGCAGAAAAGTCTGTAAATGCAAAAAGCATTATTAATTTGCAAATATTTATTGAGTAAATGTGCTCTAATTACTTTGCCAAGATAAAGAAGCGGAATACATAGTTTTTGAACTTGACACCTTTATAATCTGGTCCAGGAGACAAGATGAACATTTGCAAAACAATAGCTCATGTTAGAGTGAAACTTATTCCCTACTCCTAGTATTTTCATATGAAGGTACTGCCACTGGAGTAAAGCTGTTGGCTACTGTATTAGTCACCTCCGGCTACCCCAACAAAACACCACAGACCGAGTGGCTTAGACAACAGAAATGTGTTTCCTCACAATTTGGGAAGCTGAAAGGCCAAGATCAAGGTGTCAGCAGGGTTGGTTTCTTCTGAGGCCTCTCTCCTTGGCTTATAGAAGACTGCCTTCTCAAAGGCATGTCTCATGTCCTCACATGGCCTTTCTTCTGTGTACCTTCATCCCTGCTCTCTCTCTCTTTCTCTCTCTTCTTCTTATAAAGATACTAGCCCTGTTGGATTAGGGTTCCATCCTTATGAACTCATTTAACCTCAATTACCCCTTTAAAGGTGCTACCTCCAAATACAGTCACATGGGAGGATAGGGCTTCGACATATGAATTAAGGGAGGGGATACAATTCAGTCCATAAAAGCTACCCTGGAAGAAGACTGACTGAGAGTTTGAGAGAAGTATTGAGCAAGTGCAGCTCAGCTCAGCCCTATTCTTCTCTGTTCTTCAATTCTGCCTCTCTGCAAGGAAGGTGCATTCTCATCAGCTCTGTCACCCAAGTGATAAACTTATCAAAACAGTTTCTGCTCCTTTAGACAGAGTTGTACATGTGAGGAAGTAGGACCTTTGTGACCAAGTATGTAAGCCTGATTAATTCAGGGTAAAATATTAGCAAACCCATTGTGCCAAAAGCTCTCTTCAATAAAGTTTTATCAGCTAAAATAAATAAATAAATAAAGCTAAGTTCTTATTAAACTCTTCCCAAAAAATAGAGGAAGAGGGAACACTTCCAAACTCATTTTATGAGGCTAGCATTACCCTGATACCAAAACCAAAGAAGGACACCACAAGTAAAGAAAATTTCAGGCCAATATCCATGATGAACATAGATGCAAAAACCCTCAACAAAATTTAAGCAAATCAAATTCAACAACACAGTAAAAAAAATCATATACCATTATCAAGTGGAATTCATTCCATAGATGCTGGGATAGTTCAACATTAATCCATCAATCAATGTGATATATCACATTAACAAAATGAAAGATAAAAATCACATGACCATGTCAATAAACGCAGAAAAAATTTTTTGACAAAATTCATAATAAAAACTCTCAATAAAGTGGGTGGGTATAGATGGAAAGTATCTCAACATAATAAGGCCAGAATGAGGGGATAAGTGTGTTTGAAGTGAGGGGGAGTATTTTGAGGAAGATTAATGGCACTGTCTTTTACTGTAATAATTTTTTAATTGAAATATTCACCATATTTTTGTCACACCTCATATATATACTTTTATACAAAGATTTTTACTAGAAGATAAATGTCAAAAACTGAAAATAATCCCTACTTATTTAAGACATCAATGTCCCATACCATAATATATATAACTGATTTGTTATAGATCATAAGTATTCATAGTATCACGCTAATAGTTTTCACATGTCTTCTGGACTTCGTCAAACTAATCTGCATGGATAACTACAAAACAATCTATTTCTGAATTACCCGTTTGTTAGTGTTGAGAAGTAGAAAGACTCTTTTGGCAATAATTAACAAGGTTTGCCCATGTATATTAGCACATAAAGATTACATTTTTAACACTCGTTTATTTCATGCTGAAACAAATCCAGTTGTGCTAACTCTACACTAACCTATAGCACTTTATTCATTATTACCTAATTAACCTCCTAATAGCCACATCACAGGAGTATGTGTCTATAATTATTTTAGATATCAGTTTTAAAGGCTATTAAAAGAATGTAATCATATTTATTTCCAAAGTCTCTTTGGAAAACCAAATTCTTGCAATTTACACAAAAGAAAATGTCCTGCTTACTAGATATTGTTTATTGCAACGTCATTCGTTTCCTAGAGTTCCCATTTTTATCTACATATTAAATACCAAAAGTGCATTTTGGAAAGAAAATTAGAGGCAATATTCATGAATATTTGAAGGAAAAATCTCAATAAGTGGTAATAACTACATAAAATATATTTATTGTTTTGTATTATTTTATAAAAAGTGCCCAAGTAGGAGTAGAAATTTTGAAAACAAAACTCTGAGAACAATTTAAAAAATGAAATCATTTATAAAGTCCATCACAATGTCCAGAAAGAGAAGTTACCAATGAGAATGACATCACATTATCAAAATTCAAAACTTGTTGCTTTCATGATAATCTGTAGTTTATGCATACATTTCTTTCAAAGTCCTCTTTCCACTCAAATTATATAGATGCCATATGATTATTTAAATCTGGCTGATGACCTTGTACTTGTTTTCCATAAAAAAATTTGCAGGTGGGACAGATGGCTAGTTTTCTGTTTCCCCAAAAGTGCGATACAGAAAAAGACTGGCATTCCTAAGGAAAGGTACTTGTGACAGGAAACGCTAACCGGGCCTCAGTAAGTCGCTGCTACTGCACGGCTTACCACTAGATGTCCTGTGGACGAAGCAAGAAGAACACTGCTGCATACATTTGCATTCTTATCCCAGCAGTGGGTGTTTCTGATTTTAATAATGTAGCTCTGGATTTCTAAAATAGCTGGTCAACCATTGTCTGTTACATTTTTCTATTGACAGAGACAAAATAAAATACAGCGATGTAGGTTATGCTGTGAAACCCAGCATGTCATTCGTCATGCTTGCCAATAATTATACAAGTATGAAACATTTAACTCAGAATCTTTCATAATGAAGAAAGAACACACACATACATACACACACACAACACACATACACAAATATAATTCCCTTATTGCAAAGATAGATTTTTTAATTAAGCTCCATTTTTTCTCA
The DNA here is from genome assembly GCF_964194185.1 of Rhinolophus hipposideros. Taxonomy (NCBI): domain Eukaryota; kingdom Metazoa; phylum Chordata; class Mammalia; order Chiroptera; family Rhinolophidae; genus Rhinolophus; species Rhinolophus hipposideros. The sequence goes on along the minus strand of NC_138054.1, from coordinate 27,678,104 downwards.
TTTAGCAGGCTCAACAGGCTGTCTTGTTATATAGATTCCTTCCTTTTCTGAGAAGGGTAATACATGGGTATAACAAAACAATTACAGGTTATTCAGAGAAACCGTTCACATGTGTTGTCTTCTATGCCTGCTAAGCAAATTAAAGTGGAAATTTTACTGTCTTGAGTGATTATTATGATAAATCTGTGATGTACAGACGGTATTTAAAAGCAGTGTGACGCCTTTCTAAAATTCCACCTCCTAACAAGGCATAAAAGTACGTGCACATACCAATAATGTGTGCCAAAGTATAATATGAAAGGGTGTCTTTAGCTCCAATTGTTTGAGTATGGCACTCAGTATGAGAAAACCTGGCAATGCATCCACTCAAAACCCCAATGTTGTCAGAAAAGGAAATGGAAGAATAAGCTGTTCTCAGTGGTGCTTGGTGAGAATCCCACAGAGATAAGGGCAAACAGCAAATGCCTTTCCTGGCAGCACTGTAACATGCTGGCAGGACAGGAACCTTGATATGAATGCCAAGGCTAGGGATAACCATCACCAAGGTCTATAATTTCTCAAATCCACTCTTTGTGGAATGTGACTAAATATGGTGGAAACCATTTTTGAGTGGAAAGTAAAAGCAAACAAAAATGATTTAAAATTTTTAGAAACATTGCAATAGTGTACAATTATTACAAAAAATAATCTTTTCAGTGTCATTGGCTTCCCTGGGCATGTGTGCCTGCTATATTACAAGGGTGCAGAATTGTCCTATTAAACATGTGGAGGCTCTGAAACCAGGCTGACTGCATGAGAATCCAAGTGAAAGTCACGCTGCAACCTCAAAAAGCAAGAGGTCTCTTTTTTCCTAAATGAGTGAAATAGAAGTTTCCCAAGACAATTGCCTTTGTTTTCCCCCTTGGCTAGCTTGCTATCCCTGTAGCATCGTTAGCTATTTCCACAGTAGCCAAAGGCGGTGACAAAGGAAAGAGACGTGATGAACTGTAAACTTTCTCAGCTTCACTGAGAAGTACCTCAGGAACAAGGCAGGAATCCTTCTTTAGCATAACCTGAAGCTGTCACAAATGAGGTACCTTTCACTGGGACTGAGAGCTAAGAGGTCCCACTTTAAAATGACTTTTCTGAATTATTTTCCCGCTTCTAAGACCTGTGAGCTGCTGATTTCTCAGGGCCAAAAAGAAGAAATTGGAAGGCAGGGGTGGAGGGGATGGGGACTAGAGATTCATTCTTTTATTAATGTATTGGACAAGTATTTATTGAGCATCTATGTGTGGTACATTTTATCAAAGTTGATCCTGTACTCCCTTGCATTGGTGCAGAAGAACTCGAGTCAGAGGAGAATCAAAATCCAGTTTTTGAATTTAAACACTGAAGGAGAAAAGGAGAATACTAAAATACTAGGGGAGAAGAGATGTTAAAAATTTTATTCTGTTATGTATACAGTTCCAAGTCACTGAAGTTGACGTGCACTTTCCTGCCGCCATTCCTTTGCTCTCTCCCAGGAAACCTCCATTTTTCCATCTTTGCTTATTGAACTTTTTATCCCACTTTGCATGCTAGCTCCTGTGTGGAGCCTTTTAGATTTATTCATCTCCCTATGAATTATATATCATTTTAACAATGATAATCCCTAGTTGATACTTCCTTATGATTGATTTTATTCCATCATATATTAATGAAATTGTTTCACCTCTTAAATAAATGGTAATGTCCTTAATGATAGATCAACTTGTGTAAAGATTTGCACTAAATAAACTCTTGCTGAGTATTTGTTGAGTTGAATGAATTTGCTTCCTGACAGTTTTTCAGAGTTGCAGCGAAGTCAGTGTTAGAAACCAAACAAATACACTGTCATGCATTGGCCCACTCCATCACTCTGTTCCTCAGTTGATAAGCAAATTAACTATTTCACATGATGACCAAAGCACTTTTCCAAATGTGAGATTTATAATTATATACATATACAGAGGGTGCCAAAAAATGTGTACACATTTTAAGAAAGGAAAAAAACTATTAAAATTATAATACTCAATATATACCAATGACAAAAGATGAATACAAGTCACATTTGACTTCTCCAACTACAAGAGGTGCTCAAAGTGGTTATTATCAGCATCCAGACTTGAGTAACGTTGATCAAAGTGTCCACTTGTATACAATTTTTTTGGCACCCACCCCTCAGTACATTAGATTAGATTAAATTAGATTAGATTAGATCCAAACTATAGATAATAAGTAGTTCTGCCTTTGGGGAAGAGTTGGAGAACAAAATGTAGTAACTCATTATTGCTTTTAAGTGATTTCCAAGGTTGATTTCTAAATGGTGAATAGTTCAAGTTTTAATTTTTAAGTAACAATAATTTTAGTTAAAGTCAATTTGCTTGGAAATGGTGACACTTTAAAATATCAAGAAATACTGATTCAAATAAGAAACAGTCACAAAATCTGTAAAAAAAAAGAAAAAGAAAAAATTTAAACCTGATCCAATAGCTCTTAAATCATTAAATGATGAATTAGCCAGATTGCTGTGTGGTTGATTTTCTTTAATATGTTAAGATAACTGAAATAATCAAACTGATAAAAGACCGTAAATCCCAGGAGGGCAGGGACCATATCTGCTTTTCTCATTGCTATTTTCCCAGTGCTCTCTATAGGACATGAAAGGTAGCTATTCAGTTCTTTTGTGAATGAATGAATGAATAAATGGATGGATGGATGGATGGATGGATGGATGGATGGATGGATGGATGGATAAAATAAAACTTTATAATCTAAAACTATATAGAGTCACTATGCAGTTTGTATCTATTAAATGTGGGAGACAACAGTTAAAAAGTGAAAAATCAGCCATCCAACCAACCAATTGTTAGGGCATCTCTCGCCCAAAGAAATCATTTAATTATTTTATTGAATGATATGTTTTGAGTTCATATCAAGCAAGCCCATGGAGGAATGACCCTCAAGTATGCCAGGCTGTATCGGATAATATAAATGGCAAGACTTTTTAGAAATTTTAATGCAAACAAGATGTTCTTATAGTCATATTGCAATATTTTTGCATTTTCAAAATTCCATATTCACTTAGTCTATAAATCTGTATTATAAAGACTAAGTAAATCAGAATCAATAAACATAAGGAATCGCTTGTTACTGCAAAGCCATTAAATAGTCTAGAGGAGAGAGAGAGGGAAAGAAGAAGGGAGGTAAAATATATAGCAAGAGGGGCCTAATACGAGTATATATAATATAATAATGTGATGAAAATGGCAACTGCCCTGCATGTGCACACACGCACACACACAGGATGGACATTACCTTGAGACATACAGGCAGTGAGATAAGCAATATGAAACCCCCTTTACTCAATTAAAATGGCATCTTAGATTCTAGAGTGGGAAAAACAGAATCTATTATAAAAACAAAATTTCAGACATGCCTATGATTGTCTTACTGTTTCATATTTATGAACTGGGGAAAGTACATTAGAGCAATATTTAAATAAAATATCATAAAAGAGATACAGAACACTTAAGTCCACACTTCAAACTGGTCCCCTATTTTTACATGGATAGTGAAGTATTTTGTATACCAGTAATAGAAAATTTAACAGAGAAGATATTAGTAAGCAAGGGTTGCATATTCTCAGCTTTTCTGGAACAGTATTTTATTTTTCTTTCTCTCTTAAGGAGAAGGAAAAAAAAGCAAGCATAAAACTAAAGCATATCGTTTGTTAACATCGTAGGTCCTTCTCAATAGTCCTTTTATGCTGTCTGGATTTCCAAATGTGCCCTTATCATTTTTAACAAGTGAAAATTGGGAAGAAAAATAGAAATGTAATGTGAATTATTATATTTTAATGTGATGTTCTACTTCTCTGTTTGTAGTTATTGAAGTTTTTGTCTTCCTTCATTAAACATTTAATAAATCACCACCAGTTTTGTGACAGATTTTAACCATAACACAAACAGCAGGAACTATAAACCCAGCGCAGTTCACACAGGCATATAATATCAGGATGTACATCATCATGCCCTGTAGACATATTGGCAGAATGACCAATGGAAGGTAAGCTTTTTCCGACAAAGCTTCGAAAATAAAGTTTTCTTCTTTTATCTTACTGCAAATCAATTGGAGCCCTTACAGCAAAATCCTATAAAATAACTTCAAACACCACTTCTTAGTCTAAAAATTTGTATTATGGCTATAACTCTTTGAAGTATTATGACTGAAGTTTGGAGAAAAATGATTTAAGTGCTATCTGCTAGACATCAGAGCTTCAAAAATTCTCTCAGTTTTCTTGACACATAAACTACTACCCACTGTATGTTTTCAGAATTTTTTCCTTGCTTTTAACCATCTAACCCAGTTTGCTTGATAAAAGTTATTTAACTGCAGTTTATCCGATTGAATTAATACTCTTTAAAGGTTCACCAACTTGCAATTGATTATTTTACTTTGTCAAGTTTTTCTGTGTGTGTGGTTTTTTTTTTTTTTTTTTTTTTTTTTAAATTTTCCACTCTGCTAGAGTTTGGGTTTTGTGAAAAGAACTTCCAGAATTTCAAGCATGTTGATTTAAAATTTTAAAAATCACTGGAGAAAGGGTAAAAGATGGGCTAAAGGCACCTGTGATTCCTGCTTGGAAGTTAAATGTTAGAAAGAGAAAACTGCAAAATTTTCTGATGGAAATGTCTCTCTTACACTGAGAGGATAATGAAAACAAAGATTCCTCTGCAGAGTAAACAGGACCCATCAGCCATTCCCCAGCAATGGGTGAAGAGGTATTATCAGAGATACATGTCACTGCATGCTCCCCAACGTTCTCCAGGAACTAGAGCAAAGACTTTGCTAGTTTTATTTTCCTTAAACAAGACACAGAAGTTTAGTGTGAAGAAGAGAGGAGTTCATTCAACAAACTCTTAGTGACTATCTACCTTATGCAGGTACCTCTGTGAGATGCTATGTTGGGCAGGATGTGCAAAAATTTTTAAAAAGAGAAAAAAGAAGAGTTTCTGACCTCAGTAGATTGCCTTTGACTCAACATCTTTGCTCAACACATTGAAATTCCTTTGACTTTTTATCCCATTTTTGCTAAGGAGTATTTTGGGGTTGAGTCTCTTTTAAAATAAAATAATGCTTTACAGAGTCCAAAGTAATTAATGTAGTAATATACTGTGTTTCCCCCAAAATAAGGCTTAGCTGGACAATCACCTCTAATGCATCTTTTGGAGAAAAATTAATATAAGACCCGGTCTTATTTTACTATAAGACTCAGTCTTATATAATATAATACAATATAAGACTGGGTCTTATATTAATTTTTGTTCCAAAAGATGCATTAGAGCTGATTGTCTGGCTAGGTCTTATTTTCGGGGAAACACGGTAGGTTCTGAGTTGTCATTTTATATTCATGATGGCCTAACATTTGTAGAAAATTCTGGGGGGGAAAACAGATTTACATTACATCAGTGTTAACTCAAATGCTGGTCTGCAACAAGACAAGGAACTTGTACCAAAAAGTACATCAATGCACTGCTTTCTTAATTGAGAAAGTTTTGCTACCAAAAAATAAATAAATAAATGCCAGCTGAGCTAAACAGTGTGATTAGTTACATAGTAGATTTACATTGTAGAGCCAGCTCTTTATCCCATCTCAGATCAGTAACAGTTTAAGGACTAGTAGCTTATCCGTGAACCTTTTTAAAATAACCCTACTCTTCTCAACCCAGTTTAGATTTATAATCATCTAGAGCAGGGGTGTCCAAACTTTTCTCAACGTTTTTTACCAAGGGTCATATGCGGTAAAATATACAAATAGCCAGGCCACTCACTCAAGGTAAGTGCGTATTGCCTCTCCTGGTTTATTTAAGTAAACTAAATATATTTTTGGAATTTGCTGTGGCCGATTAACAATGGATCATGGGCCGCAGTTGGCCCGCGGTCCGCTGTTTGGACACCTCTGATCTAGAGCAAAAGAAATGGCAAAAATCAGAAAACAGAAACAAAAGCAAAAATTACTGAGTAGTCGTTGTAGGGGAAAACATAATGAAATATAGGAAATGGAGAAGGAATAATGGGGCTCTGTTTTTACATATCTGGGGAAGGAAATCAAGCATTTTACCCATCCTTAATGGGATGCTTCTTAAGGGTCCCTTTTGTGATTTACATACAGAATCGGCCCAGGACAAAACAAACACAGCAGGTCTTGCCTGCTGTTGCTAATTTCTTATAGTGCATCTGCCATCTTGTTTCCTCATTGCTATTGTTGCACTTACAAGCATGCCAAAGGCTCAACTATGACTCACCAAGGCACTTAACAGGAGATGAAGCCCAAACTTGCCCTACTGAGCTGAACATGATCAGCTAAAGGGTTGATGTAGAAAGCCACAAAGAACTCAATAAATGTGGCTGCAAAATCTGAAAAAGAGCATACAGAAGGGTAGCTGGTATGTGATGAGATCATGCTCTGTTTCATCCCATGGTCGGGGGGGGGGGGCAAACTGAATAATAAACACACATCTCTAAGCACAATGAATCCAAAACCAGGGAGCTGCTTAAATGAAAGCGTGTTGGAAATACCCATCACATATTAATATCACTCTTCTTAACTGCTCGAGAACTCGTTCCCTACAGCATCAAGCAACTTGATCAGTTCTCAGAAAGGACAGGGAGCATGGATGCTTCTGAGAAATTTAAAAGAACTATGTTTCCCTGAAGTCATTCTATTTCCCCAGGCTTTTCCCTTTGCTCCTCAATGGCCCAATCCTGAGCTCTAGCCTCTCAGGCTTATTTCTGAGTCCTGCTTGTTATATGCTCCATTATTTCATATACCCCTCATGCTCTCCAGCATGCTCTTCCATTAGCCAAACATTTTCTGAAATCCCATTGTCTTCGCAGACTTTTCTTTCAGAACTCCTCCAAAAAGAGATCCAAACTTCCTCCCAATTCTGTCTATAAGCCTAGTTTTCAAATGTGCTTAATACTTGACAATGTTAGATCATCTATCAACAATTTACATTTCTCTTGTCTATATGTGCTTATCTGTGTTCGTGTTTATGCATCTTGATTTAAAGTGCCAAGAGAGCAGAGTTAGTGCTTGTGTGAGTCTCTTTTATACGGTTAAGATCATTTATGTATTTGAGATTATAATGATAACGATAAAGAATTCCAAACATTAGATGTGACAGATAGGTAGATTGCTTTAATTAAAGCAATTCCATTCCCCTCTTTGTTTCCATTCTTCTGTCCCAAAGCTGGAAAGCTAAATACTGCACTTCCCCAGATTCCTTTGCAGTGATGGTTAAGGACTGTGATGTAGGTTTCACCAATATGATAAACCTGAATGCAGAAACAAGCAATATGAAGAGACAGGTATGCGTGGGAAGATATAAAGTATGTATCTTATACATATAAGATATAAAGTACTGTGGAAAAGGTGTTGATTCTTGTTTGGTGGCTGGAGCAGAACTTCTGGGCTTCGCTTTCAGAACAATCAGTGCTAAATGGAGGGCAGCCTGCCATGGCATTTGCTAGAACCGTTCCACAAGGTGGTTGGGCACTTTCCCAGGCTACATAGTTCTCTGGCCCTCTTGGAGATTTTGTGAGCTACATCATATATTTTAATAAATATTTTTCTGCTTTAGGGAGACAGAGTGAATTATGTGGCTTACAATCAACAACACTTACTAACATGTTGGGCATCTGCTTTGTTTTCCAAGATAAGCAACCTATGTAGCCCAATGTCACAGGTACACATTTGCTAAGAAATAAGAAAGAATTGGAGTGTCCAGGTACAGAGAAGTAGTTTTTGATTATGGGCCTCAGACCAAACTTAACATTAAAACTTTTACCTAAAGGATTTGGTAAATTGTGGGTGTGGGGCGGAAGGAGGATCTTCCAGAGAATCACTCTCCAGTACACAGAAAAGCTGATAGAAATGATTTTGGTCAGTGATGCCTGGGCTCAGACTCTGTTTTCTCCATTTAATTAGGATACATCCTTTTTAATGTCAAGTTTGGTTGAGAAGAAGGATACCTCTGTGCTTATAAAAACTGCTTTTTACAGTAGCACATTGATTGTCAGTTTTGTTTTTCCAGGACGGTAATGTATGCCCCACATGTAAAAGAGTAGTGTTGTAGCAAGACTTCAGCAGTTTTCTCAACTCTGGGAAATGCAGAGTTCTAAGATCAATGTGTCCCTTTAGGTTAATAAACACCCTCCAAGGCCTCAGTATCTGAGCCATGTGGCCCCCTCACTTCTGTTAAGTTTTACCCTGCTGCCTAAATACATCATGAGATGAGTGAGTGGCTCTCCTGTCACCAAGCTGTAATCTACCTAAAATGATGCACTGAGCCCTTGAACAAAACAAGATAAAAACTATGGTCTAATACAGGATAGGCAAACTTTTTTTTAAAGGGTCAGATAGAAAATATTTTAGACTTTGAAAGCCAATCTCTATCCTAATTGCTCAACTCTGCTCTTGTAACATGAAAGCAGCCATAGACAATACATAAGCAAATGGACATGCCTATGTTCCAAAAAACTTTACTTAAGGACTTTTAAATTCGAATTTTGTATAATATGCATGCATCACAAAACATTCTTCTTCTTTTGATTTTCTTCAACAATTTAAAATGTACACAGGCAACAAAAGTAAAAATAGATAAATTGACTACATCAAAATTAAAAATTAGAGGGACTCAAAGGACATACTCAACAGAGTGAAGAGGCAACCTACAGAATGGGAGAAAATATTTGCAAATCATATATCCTATAAGGGGTTAATATCCAAACTATATAAAGAACTCCAACAACTCAACAACAAGAGGTATTTTTTAATGGGCAAATGCTCGAATAGACATTTCTCCAAAGAAGAAATACATATGGCCCACAATCATATGAAAACACATTCAGCCTCACTAATTATTATGGATACGCAACTCAAAATCACAATGAGCTACTACCTCGTACTCATTAGGATACCTATTATCAAAAAAAAAAGAAAAAGAAGAAAATAGCAAATGTTGGTGAGAATGTGTTAAAAATGGAATCCTTCACACCATTTGATATGAATGTAAGATGGTACAGCCTCTATGGAAAACACTGTGGTGGTGCCTCAAAAAATTAAAAGTAGAATTACTAGTTGACTTAGCAATTCCACTTCTGGGTATATAGCCAAAAGAATTGAAAAGAGGGCCTCAAAGAGATATTTGTGCATTCATGTTCATAGCAGCATTATTTGTAATAGGCAAATGATAGAAGTATCCATTGGTGGATGAAAAGATAAACAAAATTGATGTATTGTTTGGAACACATAATATCCAATACATTGTTTGGAATAACAATGGAATATTATTCAGCCTTTTAAAAAAAGGAAATCCTGCCTTTGCAACAACATGGATATATCTTGAGGACATTATGCTAAGTGAAATAACTCAGCCATAAAAATAACAAATATTGCATGAGGTACACTTACATAAGGTACCTAAAGCAGTAAATTCATAGAAAGTAGAATGGTGGTTGCCAGGGGCGATGGGGAGGGCAGGAAAATGGAGAGTTGTTTAATGAGTACAGAGTTTCAGTCTTGCTAGGTGAAAAAAGTTCTGGAGATTGGTTGCACAACAATGTGAATGTACTGAACACTATTGAAGTGTACACATAAAAGTAGTCAAGATGGCAAATTTTATGTTATATGTATTTTTTTACCAGAATTTAAAAATGTTTAATGTAAAACCTATTCTTATTTCATAGTTGTATGAAAACAAGTGGTGGGCCAAATTACCCTTCATAGTTTGCCAGCTCCTAGTATACTGTGTAGATAGATAGCAATCAAGTCCCTTGTATCTCAAGTGCCTCACCTACAACGGAATATATACAAATTCTTTCATTGATTCCTTATGGATGACACGTGAAATGCCATAAAATAGACACAGATACTAAGCACCATAGGAGTTTAGAAGAGGAAAAGATTACATCGACTTGTGGGGATCAATAAAGCCACAGTTGACTTTTGTGATCTCGCAAGTGGAAGGTCCATCTGAGCTAAGCTTTTGAACAGGTAGCGTTTATATATATATATAGGTAGAGACTAAAGGGAAACACAGACTAAAGAGTCAGCCCAAAAGAGAAAGAGAACATGGGAGAAATAAGTAGTTCAGTTTAAACAGAGCAATACAATAAGTTGGAGATAAGACTGTAAATTTAAGTTGGGGTCAGATCAAGAAAGTGATTAAAAAAAGAATCTGGACTCCTTATGCAATGAAGAACAAGGAAAGGGTTTGCATGGAGAGATGGATGGCAAGCACAGCAACATATAGTAATACAACTTGTTTATATGTGTGTAAATTGAATGGAGTGGGAAAATAGTGACAGCAGGGAGACGAGCTAAGTGCCTACAACAGCAATAATAGTGCCTTTAGCAGGATAATGACAGGAAAGCTGAAGAGAAGTCAAGAGGTTTGAAAGATGTTGTAGAGTTGAAATCTATGGGATTCACCCACTGGTTGGAGGGACAAAAAAGAGGGAAGATTAAAGACAACATTGAGATTTTTAACCTGGCGATTAGGGAGATGACAGTGTTATTAACAAAAAATAAGAGACACGGGAGAAAAATGTGAGTTCATTTGGACACTCTAACTGTGAGGTGACAGTGGGATATCCACATGAAGGTGTGTAATGAATAGCAAGGAGAGAAGTTAAGAGTATATACATTTGCCGGGGGGTGGGAGGCTGTTAATCATATAAGTAATGCTTAGAGCAGTAAATATCTGTGATGTCCAAGGAAAAGAACAGAGAGAAGAAGGCCAAGAATTGAACCTTGTAGGATAACAACATTAAGGAGTACAAAGTACAGGATCCAGAGAATGAGTTCGCAAAGTAGTTCAGAAAAGTGGGAAGAGGAGGTACTAGTACTAATATTTGTTCAGTACCTACTACTGTACTAAAGATATTACATAGGTTGCCTAATCTTAATCTTTGAGTCAACTCTATCGAGTACGTATTATCCTTTCCTCCTTTTAGAGGAGAGGAAATTGAGGCTCATAAAAGTTAAATGATGTGTCCCAAGTAACACAGTAAGTGGCAGATCTCGGATTCTCACACAAATCCTTAGAAGGAAAACCAGGTGTGTGTATATACCTTGTTTCCCCCAAAATAAGACCTAGCTGGACAATCAGCTCTAATGCATCTTTTGGAGCAAAAATTAAAACAAGACCTGGTCTTATTTTACTATAAGACCTGGTCTTATATAATACAAGTCTGGGTCTTATTTTACTATAATATAAGAGCAGGTATAATAATATAATATAATAATATAATATAATATATAATAAATACCGGGTCTTATTTTACTATGAGACTGAATCTATAATATAATATAATGTAATGTAATATAATATAATACCAGGTCTTATATTAATTTTTGCTACAAAAGATGCATTAGAGCTGATTGTCTGGCTAGGTCTTATTTTTGGGGAAACATGGTATATCACCAAAGACAAAGGAGTAGAGAGTTTGAAAAATACCGTAGTATCAATGGTACTATATACATGTACATGGGGAAAATAAGGAGAATAAACACTGGGGAAAAAACTAAATGGCTATTAGATTTGCTGACAGGAAGTCATTGAAGATCTTTGGGAGAGCTGTCTCTCACAGGGCTGGAAACTATTAAGTTGATGCAAAAGTAATTGTCATTTAAAAGGTTAAAAATAATTGCAAAAAACGCAATTACTTTTGCACCAACCTAATGAAACTATATTGCAAATGTTTAGAGACTGCGTGGTTGGTTTGAAAGTGATGAGCCATGAACAAAAACCCAATTTCGCCAGGATGTGGTGATGAAAGAAAGAGAAGGATGTATAGAAACTCAAAAGGGTTCTTGGATCAGGGAAATAGTTTCTTATTGTTTCTACTTTATTTGTTTCCACTTTTTTTTTTTCAGGTGCTCTACTTTATTTTTGTTTTGTTTTGTTTTGTTTTCATTTTTTCCCCAATCAAGAAGCCCTGGCATAGTTTTGGGGAGAGAAAAGGGATCAAATAGAGAGTCTGGAGATAAGAAAAAAATAAGGAGGAAGTCTTCTACGTGTAACCAAAAAGGCCTAAGATAAAGTCAAATAATAGATCGGGATATTTATAAGCACTAAGTGTAAGAAAAATTTTTTCATAGAGTGTCATCGCTTGGTTCAGTCCACAAAATAGTAACCTATAGTTTTCAAGTATGTTTGGCTCATCATCGACTCTTTTTAGCCGTTAAGTCTATGCTGCATAAACCGGCTATACAAAGCAAAGCAGGAGGCTGGAGGGCTCCCACTCCAATTTGACAGCACTATCTTGTCCTCACACCACCTGCCACATCCAGCAACATTGTAGCTAATGTCAGAGTTCTTCTTTTGTTAATGAGCTGCTACCCTGAGAAGCATTTCTCCTCAGTCCACGGGCTACAGTATAATGAGATAGAGTAAAAGGTGTGATCTTCCTCTCAGAAGCCCCTCTTGGCTTTAGAAGACCATCATTGTTCTTTTTTTCTTTTGCAGCAGACCCAAATTTAGTTATTTGAGGCCCTTTTAGATGTGTTTTGCTTTTATGTAGTAAACAAAAAACTTTCCTCCATCTAAAGGTCACCCCAAGGTTGATGCTGGTCATAGCCTGAGAATTATCTGTGTGGCTGAATGAAGTTGTGCTGTATCCCAAGCACTTTGCCAGCCCTCCCGTATCCAAAGTATTATTCTTTTCTTCCAAAGCAATATCCTTTTTTAAATATGTTTCTCTCTGTCATATCAAAAATCAAATGCTTGTAGCTTTTCCTCTTCCGTTGTTGGTCTCTGCACTGTTCGCGTGCCTCCCAAAGAGCATGGGGAGGTTCACCATCTCTGTGGCCCTCTGGTAGGAGCCTCTGGGAGGAGGGCGCAGGGAAGAACGTGCCATTTTCAGTGGGAAACAAGTGGCCAATGCTGGTTATGACGCCTCTGTCCTTTGGATCTGGATTTGCCGCACTTTTCTTTATAGTAAGACACCGACTGCTTAAGAAATAAGGATGTTTTACTTAATCCATGAAACAGATACAAAGAGGAGTATTTTAAGAGGTGCAGACTTTTTTAAAACTGGATCAAACTGTTGAACTCAACATACTAGATATCTTTGTAAATAAACCTATGGCATGACTCCTTAATGCCTCTTCTCTGAAATATAAAATGTGATAACTGGGGGAAAAAATCAAATGCTTGTAGTCCTCAGGCTCCCTCAACTACACTTATGGTCATGATGTTCTACCTGGAAGCCTCCTCTCCCCACTCCCTTACATGGTTGACTCTTACCCTTTTTTTAAGATTCAGCTATGGCATCACCTCCTCCAGAAAGTCTTCCCTGAATACTCAGGCTGTGCTAAATATCCCTTCTCTGGGCTCCCATGCTATCTCAGGTATGCCTCAGTCCTAGCAATTACATCGTTATATTGAGATGATTGATGTTTGCATCATTCACAAAATTAGACCATAGTCTCTTTACAAAGTTTCTTATTTATTTTTATCCCCAGTGCTTAGCACAGTGAACTGGAGGTGCCACAGGGACAACTCTAAGTGACTAATACATGTAATGCCCATTTACTTGCAATAACAGATGCCTGGCACTCCCTTCACTAGCTAGCATTTCCTTCAAGTCTACAGCTAAACTAAATTAATCTGAAGTAGCTTATCCTAGATATAAGAAACGGAAAAGACTTACTATTAGGTTGGTGCAAAAGTAATTGCGGTTTTTGCCATTATTTTAAACCGCAATTACTTTTGCACCAACCTAATACATTAGTCTTTCCCAAAATGTGTTCTCTGGAACACTGGTCCTGGTCACAGGACCCTATGTTCTATGTGTTGGGAACATGCTTCATACTATCCAGACACTTGGAGATTCCCAAAGCATATTAGATTTTAAAGGCTATAAGAATACAAATTTGTTTTACTTTAACTCAATGTTTCCAAAATTAATTCATTTGACCAATGAATCCTTTTTCGGGGTGGCAAAATGGGAGAAGACATAGCACCTATTAATATCCCACAGACATAGTGTTCCTCAAAAAAAAGTTTGAGAAACACTGCATTATTTATCAAAGTCATCTTAATAGAGTCATTCATGTGCATGCTGTGAAAATCAGAGCTAGATTCTTCTTGAGAGACCATTTGAGCTCCTCCAACTTATTTCTTTAGCTATTTATTCACAGAGATTATTTCTGAAATAGACTTGTGGATTTGCCTATGCATAATATGAAAGAATGATTGCTCTAAAAGACAAAAACTTCAATTTCAGAAAAAAAAAGCACACATTTGTGGTTAATGTTCTCTACCTCTTCATTGCAGGCATTCTTCAAGTGTTTTGAGAACCCATGGGAAATAATTTTATTCTTAACGGAAGCTCCTCACTCTTACGACTCATGGTAAGCTAGCGGAAACATCGTCATTCTTGGTGAGGGTTTACAGATTTGGAATATTGTCAGATGCACCCACTAAAAGTGTCTGTACTTTCCACAAAGAACTGTTCTGCATGGTACCAATCCCTGCTTCATGGCCACAAGAGCATATACATGTGTACATGTACAGGCGTGCCTCCACTCGCCTATAAATTAGTTATTAAAATTAAAATAAGCACCTAATAGTGCTGAATTTGGCATATCCAAACATTTGCTCTTTTTCTCTAAAATTAGCATTTTCTGTCAGAATTATTCTTGAGATTATTTCAGCAGTGTCTGTGAAAGCACCTGATCCGTGGAAGAGATAGGTTTCCAATTTTATAATACTGGAGAGATATTTCAATTAAGAATGAATTAAAGTTAATGTATTTACTGAGGGCCTACTGTTGGCAGGACTGGGTGACACTATGAAGACTCGAAGGATATTTTTTGGTTTACTAACAATGCATATAGGCTGGGATCATTCTATGTGTATGTTTAAAATGTAGTGTTGGCTCTGATGAGATTGTTCAGTATGAATATTGAATGAAGGCTATGCTAATCAACATATTTACTTTCCTGAGCTAGATGACATCAAAGCTTTTACAGACATGAATTACGTAACCATCTCTGATTCAGTGCAGATAGTCTCAAAGAGCTTCTCAAGACAATGGGGCAAGTTGATGAGTTAGGAAACAATTGTGCATATGGAAACCTGACTGCCTTAGGTGAAACTCATTTTGCAGCTCTAGAATAATTTCCAAGAATTCCTAATAAGATCTCAATAAAGGCAATAAACAAACGCATCTAAATAAATTCCTAATGAGATTTCAATAAAAGCAAAGTTAACAGCATTTTTAAGTATCCTTCTGACCCCTAAACTAGATTAGGCCTTTTATTAGATTCTACACTTTCCATTTCATAAAACTTACCACTTTGCTATCAGTTAAGCTGTGTGGGAACATGGATGTTTCTTATTCTCTACTACATTCTCATCGCCCACCCCCATGCGTGACACAGAGAAGATGTGTGATAAATCTTTGTGGAACAGATAAATTAATATTTTCTAAGTGTCAATCATGACCTTCTATCTTAAGTTAAACAGTGAGCCCCTTTGGAGGAGAGACTTTTCCCTACTATATCTTTTAATCAGCCCTCAGTGTATACTTCATTCAATTGACATTTAAAATTCCTCACGTCTATATTCTGTCTGCCCACCTAGAATAAATTTCTTGAGGTCAATGATTGTGATTTACTCATCTTTTTTATCGCCATCATTTACTACATTCTCGAGGGCTTAGGAGATGAATGAATAGTTTTGAATGAATACAGCCATGAATAAAGGGGGTGAAATTTATGACCTAGTATGGCAGGCAGAAACTCAACTAAATCTAATACAAAGAAGACTGTAACAGAGAGCACCACTGAATGCAATAATAGAAACAAAACTTTTAAGCAAGTATCAGGATGGGTGAGACTTAGATTAGTGAGCTCTGCAAAGACTTCATGGAGAAGGTGACATGTGAGCAAGACATTCAAGGATAAGTAAAGCTTCAACAAGCAAAGATGGGACAAAGGGACGGAGGCAGAAAAAAAATAGAGCGTTTGCATTTGGAAGGAGAGGACGAAAAATAGCAGGGGTGTTATGGCTAAATCATATTAGAGGGGATCCTGAAATGAGGCAGGAGAGGTGTGTTCAGAGATGTGATAGAAAAACAACATTCTGAAGAGATTATTAAGAATTTTAAATACCAGTAGACTGAAGGTAGCCTGGAACTATTCCTGTTTTCTTCAAATTTTAGCTAAGATCTTAAAACTAAGAACAATGTAATAAACATGCACGTTTTAAAGTGTGGTGCCGGATACATTGATATAAGACTCATTCAGAGTTATCCAAACTTTGTTGCCATCAACAGCCTATATAGCTAAAAATTTATTGAGAAGGTGATCCTTTGAAGTGAAGGAATTAATAACAGTAGGGAGTGCCGTGACATTTTCTCTAACCACATACCCACCTCAAGCCAAGGGAAGGAGACCCCAAAAGAACAGGTGCAAGACTGAGAATGATCTGCAAGAGAACAGATTTTATTCTCAAATTCAAGTCAGATGTTCACTTGAAGATACGAACTGGTAGGCCTTCTCATGGCTATTATCAGAGCAGAACTCAAAAACATTCTTGGGCAAGCCTCAGGCATGTGTCCAGGAGCTCAGGGGCCACGTGGTGAGGATGGAGTCTGGTGTCTGATTGAGGCTGGCTAGAGCTGTCAGTGAAGGCAAGGCAAGAAGCAAGGAGCAAGTGGTTAATCAAGTGTCCCGTTTGGTAACATAAGGATGTGTAAGCTTTCCCATGGGTCCCATGGATACTAAACAAGGCAACCGGGCTCCAGTCATCTCGAATGGACCCCACCCAAGAGAGATCCCTGCTTAGGAGAGGTGATCCCAGGAAAAGGGGCTAAAGGGTCTACCATGGGAAGGCAGCAAACTGAGGTGGATGAGCATTTCCTGAATCAGGGAACAGTACAACGTGGAGGGCCACACAGAGTCTTCCAAGGAGGACATAAATGTGCCCCGGAAGATGGAGTTAACATTAGAATGCTGCCATGACAGAGCATTCCCAGTGCACGAGAGTGCAAATAGTATCCTTTTCCTTTCGCCTACCTCTTCACCTGTACCATGGAGGCTCCAAATGGAGAAAGGGAGAATTTGGATTCAGAAAAATGAAAGGCTATGACCCCCTCCTCCACCATTCATCCCAGACTTTAGCTAAGCAGAGGAGAGATGCTTTGAATTAAATAGGAAACAAGTTTCAATGTATATTGGATTGGAATTATTCATACTGAAAAGGGGGCCTTTCTAATAACCAAAACTGAAAGAAAGTAGTGGAATCTGCCCAAAATATCATCGAGAATGATGTAAATAGTAGAAAAAAATAAAGTTACTTCCTGATGGTTCCAATCCATCTAATAAGTTTGTTGCAACTTTTTCTGCTTGTGATGGACAATCAATAGGTTGTTTTTTAGGAAGAAAAAAAGCATGCTATGACACAATTGGTGCTTTACAGACATACCTTATGACCACGTGTGGGTTATTAAGAGACTAGGCACTTGCTTCTGTGTCAGAGCTTTATAAACTTCAACTATAATATTAAATCTCCCCACACTTTGGTAAAAATGGGATGGCTTTTTGAAAAAGGAATATGTTTCTTCCCCTTCATACCAATTCCCAAAACAGGATAGGATGAAAAGTTCACAATAAATCATCAAAAGTACCCAGAAAGAAATATTTAAAAATATTAAATCTGCCCATTAAATCTTAATGGACTCATGAGCATATCTGTTTCAAGATGTGGAAATCTTACCATTCAGATTTTAGAGTCTTTTTTAAATTTGTTTGTGCATCTTGTCAGTACTTTCTACTTGAAAGTATCTCTGGAGGAAATGGTTTAAGTGACACACCTTGGCAGAAAGACCAGGTGAATCCACAGATTTACCTATAAAACTACTTCCTTCACCCCAGGGCCTCTGTTCTCTGCTGTAGGAACCTAATGTGTAGAGTAACGTGGATAGTAAGTAGACTCTGCAGTCCTGTTCACCAGTGTTATGAAGATATAAAAATAAGACTTAGACCATGCAATAGGGAATTTGATATATTTAGATGGTCACAAGCTGAGTTTTGCTTGTCATTGTTATAAAGAGGTGAGGAAAAGCTTTTTTAAAAACTGTTTTTAAGACGCCAGGTGTAGGGAGTTAAGATCATCCCTATAACTTGCTAAAGCTGCTTCTAACAATACACAGTGCCACTTTCAATCTGTTGGACTCTTATGCAACCCCACCATCACTGGCAATGAGAGCTGGGTCAGGGCCGATAAACTTGCTCCCCTAGATGCAATTTGTAAGCACAAGCCCTCCAAGGCCCATTGCCTCCAGGTCTCACCCTCAAAATTAAAGCCTTATCAGCATGATGGTTACGACCCACACTTGGTGGTCTCTCTCTCTCTCTCTCTCTCTCTCTCTCTCTCTCTCTCTCTCTCTCTCTCTCTCTCTCCTCCATCAGTCCTCTTTCAGTCTGACTTATAGAATCTCTCCTTTTCATCTTGCAACCCCAAGGCCAAGAAAGACAGATTCTCTGAATAGCATCATTAAGCTACAATAGAACCACTCTCAATAGCACGTTTCAGCAAATGCAACCAGCTGTAGTGGTGTGAGCACAATGCTTTACATTTCTGCATATCTGGAAATAATGCTGTCGTTCACAACTACCGGTGGACAGTTCAACTGAAGGTTAGCGTTTAAGTGACTCAAAACAGGGCCAACCTGTAACCAGCATTCTGGATTTTATTCCACTATCCTGAAATATTTTTTATATCAATAAAGAAACACACTGCACCATGGAGAGAGGTAAGAATTGGTCCTTATTTCTGTCTGAATATCTGCTTGGGTTTTAGTTTGCTGCCTTGCTTCTAACCAATGAACGGCAGGAGAAGGCACGAGGCTTTTCAAGTCAGAAGCAAGGCATAAGGAAGAATTAGTAGAAACCACAGCAACAGTCCAGAAGAATAGCCACACGATAACAAGAAGTCCTGGACACCAAGTTAACCATCTACTTAACCTCTTAGACACTTCCTGCTGGAATAATCAACACCAACACTTGCCCATCTACCATGGAACAAGCCACCTCATCTGGTAATTCCTGACATGAGTCTGATGCAGAACCTCAGCTTGTCACATGTGGTCTATCCTGAAATAGCATGACAATAAAGAGCCACTTATCATCTTTGCATCACAATTTTCAAGTTAATAAAAATGGTAACTATTATGGAAGTCTACCTCTAAACTCGATTGTATACTTTGAAGCGAAGTAAATTAATACCAGGGAACTGCCGAGAGCACAAAATATACACAGAGGGGATTTCTACATTTCATTCTAGCATTAGGTGAAATACAAAATGACAATCATACATCAGCATCATTTCCTGTGGCTGTGACCTTAAATTCTGCATGATAGCTATTTAACCAGTAAATTAGAGGAAACTTTAGGCCTTGATCACTGATCAGGCAAATGCATTTTTATAAATCAAATCATACAACAAACACAACCAAATCAGTAAATCTTTTTAATGCAATAAACAAATAAAAGTGGGGTTTTAAAAGCTAGCACAGCGGCATGGCTGCAGGATGTGGCAATTTAGTGCCACTCTGGCATTCAATGAAGGACAGACAGTTCTTAAAGCACAGTCAGTGCTCTATAAATGTTAATTACCTTCCAGCTCCTTACATCAGCTGCTATCTAATCTGCAATCTGTTTTTATTTTCCCTGTATATTTGGTCATTCAGTATTTACAGTGTCTACTGTGTGCCAGGCACTGTTCTGCGGCCTGGAGATGAACATAAGGGGCATTTTCCCGGCCCTTTTGGTGCTTGCATTTTAAGGTGAAAATATAAAGCAAGTGTGTAACAAATCAATGTGACAACCTCTGAGTGTGAAACCTGTTATAAAGTAACAAAAGAGGCCAATGTAGTAGATATGGAGGAACAATGCCTCTAAGGAGGTGGCATTAGAACTGACAACCAAAGACGAGATTTTGACTCTCATTTCCTGATAAACCTCTGGTGCCTAGAACTGGGAACTGGTAAATACTCAGTAAGTATCTGTTAAGTGAATGAGTTAATGAATAGTGAGAACGGTTAACAGATGTTAAAATGTGCCTGAGCGTAGAGGGGTTGGCAACAGCAGAAACATTGAGCTGGGTATCAGAGAACGAGAAGGAAGGCCAATTTGGCTTCAGCACAATGAGCGAAGTAGTAAGAGGAGATGACATAGGAGAGGGAGGCAGCGGCCAGACCATGTTTCTTGGTTGACACTCACACCCTAGGCTCATCAACAAACCCACTCATCAAGAGGATTACCTCTGCAGATGGCTAAACTGAACCCGTTTCCAAATTCTGAGGATCCTCCCCTTTGTGCTGTGTCTGTGACACACTGAGATTCCTTCCCACGGCAGAGTCTTCACACAAGCTCCAACGTCTGTCTGTAACATCTTACCCCCAGATCTGCCTGACTACCCCTTACTCATCCATCAGCACCTCTCTTAGAGGTGCCATAGCTTACCCCCAAACCTAAATCACATCCCTCTATGATAACATCCCCCTGCACCCCTTGCTTTCCCTTCATCACACTTACCCTCCATTTTTATCTTGTAAGATATTGTCGGACCCCACTAGACTGTAAGTAAACACAACATGGGCAGGAATTGTATTCATCACTGCTGCATTGGGAACTCTATGAAATTTTCTGAATGAATAAACTAACTCCAAGCCTTACTTGAAACAAAAGGACTAGAGGAAACATGTTTAGATTTTCCCTATGTTTTGGGAAACTATATAGTCTCTGACTTTACAATGACACGTTCTAGGCTAAGACAAAAGAAGGCAAAAGTACTTAGCATTTTTCCAAACTCAGACCACAGTTGGTGACTTTGGGCCAATCATTTAACCTTGCCTGGGGAAGTGGAAGGAGAGCCCCACCACTGTAAGACAGGTTTTGAGGGGGGTGGGAGGGAATAAGGAGGGAGATAGCAAGAAGAAGGGCCTACAGTTCTCTGGGAGTTTTTCGTGGCGTGTCCACTTGTATCTCAAAATTATAACTTCAAATCATAAGACTTACTAGTATCTACAGGCTGTTGTTAAGAAATTGGTTTTATTTTCTGTTTCAGAGAAAAACTAAAAGAGTACATGCATGTGAAGGAAGGAGTCCTTAGTTGGAATAAAGGTCAGCCACATATACAAAGATGCGTTGACAACCTAACCGTTGCTTATTAGGATAACAGCTTTTAACTAAATATTTAAAATTGAGAGGGAGTCATAGGGAAGAAGTTTACATGGGTACTTTTTTCCCCCTGACATCAATACTGCCATTGATAAGCAGATCCAATTTAGTTTCACTCTCAGCGAGCAGACAATGGTCAGTTTTCCTCCAGCTGGCTTATTTTACAAGCATTAATGAACAATTAACCAACACTGGCACTCTTTCCGTCTGTAATCCTGTAGTAGGATCACTAATCTCTACCACTAGCAGCTAATGATGAAGGTCTCTTAAGCTTTACTTCTTATCTCAGCCAGTTCTTAATACTTGCATAAGTACGCTTTCTGAGGAGGGGGGCCCCCTATGGCTATGCAACCGGAGAACAAAAGCCCAGAGACATTTTTGAAGAAGTTTCTGTTCAATAACACTTCTATGCTTATGTTTGCCTTCCTCCTACAACAAACACCAGTGATCAACAGAGCACCCTGTGGGTCACGGAGGGCTGTGTTTCCATACTTCTAATACTCATAAGAATGTATTCAGACCGTATTATATACAACCCTACCCCCAACTGCACAGGCAGACACCCTAAAGTGGGGAGAGAAATGTGGACTAAATAGAATCAAACAGTATTTTTCTCCATGAGTCAGCTTTGATTTGGCATTGAATAACACTGAGTTTCAAACTACATTGTCATTAAAAATATATAGGAGAGGCAGATTTATTGAGAAAACCCCACACAGGATAGGTCTTCGTTTCTCTGAATTTAATACAACTTATATTCAATTGTCTCTCTCTAGTGGGGCAGAAACCAAATCACCATTTCATTAGAACTCCTCCGTAGGGTCAAGATTTAAAGAAAATGCAGGGTCAAGATTTTAAAAAAAATAAAAAAAAATTCCAACCATAGAGTGGCCCAACTGTAGGATAATAGTGGAGGCTGAAATGACATAGTTTCATTCGTAACTACTTTTCAGACTCTTACAATGTGCTGGGAAAGTTATTATTTCAGGGAACGTTGTACTCGAGATTTAATTTCAAGACTAACTTGTGAGAAAAGATTTTGTGAACACCGATCTTGCTGGGTTTTGCATGTCAGGAGGAAAGGAGTAGCAGAAGGAGCAGCAAAGAGAGAAAGCAGGACCTGCAGTCAATTTTGCATCCAAATAAAAAGACAAAGCAAACAACAGCACATTCCCATCCTAACACTTCACACTTGGCATTTTCTATACTTTTTGGTCCTCAGAAAGTTGTAGCATATTATAAACAGCACTGATCTGAATGCAGCAAAACTCCCAGGATAACATGGAGGCTGACACGGGTACTGAGAGACCAAGTACTATGACATGTCTGGATGGAACGGTCCTGAGGACATCTGCTCTCCAGACGACGAGTGAGGAGTAGGAACTGGAAGACAGGTATTGCAATGTGGTACAAGTCACTCATTTCTTGAGCCTCAAAGTTCTAACCATCCACATCCCCTACCGAGTCCTACCATGTGGGCACTGGAAGACGTATAATGAATGCTCTCAAAAATAAGTAAGTAAATAAATAAATAGCTAAAGTATTCTGCAGCATTCACCCAAAATGAAATGAATCTTTTTCATAAATCGTGTTACTGTTTTATATCTTTATTTGGAATGATGAAACACTACTTCTGTTTTTCCCTCTAACATTCAGAGCTGCCTGCAATGGAAAGGGGGCTTAGTGAACAGTGCCCGGGACTAAAAGTTTGGAGTCTGAGTCCTATTCACACGCAGTCCCTGACCCTTGTATGGTTTATACAAGTCACTTAACCTCTCCGCCCTTCTGCTTCCTCATTCATTCCACAGACACAATGCTACCTGCCCCTCCCCACCTCCATGGAGCGGTGAGAGTAAATGAGCTATGTCTGCAAAGCATTGGAAAACGACATTCGTCAGTACCAGGCCCCGACAGTGTAAAACATTGTAAACGGCCTGCACCGTTAAAACACACACAATGAAAATAGGGATAGACTATAAGACTGGAATGTGGAGGTCAGGAACACTTGCCACTGAAAGTGTAGTAGTTTCATGCTTTGAAAATGAGTCTCACTGACAGGATATTTACTTTATTTGCTCTTTATGAATCACTGGGCTGATCTAATTAATGTAAGTGAGTGTTTGAACAGAAATAGTGAAGTTTAAAAGGGAGTACATGAAGTTGTGGCAACCTGTGAATCTCAGATGGTTGCTTATTAATCCTCAATTAGGAAAAATTAATTCAAGATTATCTACTATTCTCACTCTCAGAAATATATTTTCTTCACTGTCCCACATATATTCCACGTTCATTTCTACTCCCCTTCTTTCCAAATATCCCTTCCCACTTTCTCCCCTCTATTCATTTAAATCCAGCTCATTATTTATTTACTTTTTTGCATTCCAATTTTAGTTCCACCCACCTCCTCCAGCAACAATCCAGCATGTATATATATATACTCACTGTCTTGAGTCCGGGTCATGCCTTACCACTCAAGGCCCTCCCTGAGAAACAGAGGCTGGCTTCCTCTCATCCTCTTTGCCCCCATGGCTTGCTATTAGTTCCCATCTAACTTTCCCTGGACAACCAAGACATCTATCAGGTTTTCAATAAACAGCACACTCTGCACCTCCACCAAGGTGAGTGTGAGATTAGTACCTGTTCTGGGACCCTGGATATTTGGCAATATATTAACACCCCACTTCACAAGGTCATTATAAGAACCAAGTCAAACAAAAGCATTGTGCAAATTGATGATTGTTATACAAATGTTAAGTTTTATTACTATGACAATGCTTCTATGAAAGTACTATAGAAGCATTAGCCATCCACGGCTTACAACTGCTGTGGGCTGCCAATTTTTCACAAGATTTATAAACAAATAGGATGATGGTATCAGAAAGGGTGTTTCTGCCTATAAGTAACACAAACCTCTACTAAAGGACGCTTATACATAACAGGACGTTATGAGGGAGGGAGCCTCCACATTTAGTTAATTCCAAGGCTACATTTTGCTATCAAGGAGCCAGGTTTTTCTTTCTGCTCTTCCATCCTTAGCATGTTGGCAAACAACCCTCAAGGCCAATGTTTGCAGGTAGCAAATCTTCATGCATCAATATCCAGAAGTCTCTAGCAGATTTTCTTTCATATTTACTTTCAAGGTCTAGAACTACGTTAAATAGGCAACCCTAAACAAATCATTTGCTAGGGACTAGATTTCTCGTGACTGGCCTGGTTCAATCAAGAAAAACCCCGCTGGAAGTGGCGGCAAAGACCACTCCATCCAGTGCAGATGGAAAGTGGATGCATTTGGGATAAGCAGCCAACAGTGTTTGCTACAGTGATATAATGAAGAAGCTGTGCCTTTAATTGTCCCCAAGCCAAACATTATTTAGACACATTCATTTATGTTAGTGAAACCTTTCCCTGGGAACTAGTCTATTTTGAAGCTACATCCTTCCCTCAGACACTACGCCTTCCATAAAATTGGCAAAAATTTTGTTTTTTCTATGGACCTGGAAAATTGCTCCATCTGGTTAAGAAAACAACAGCTCCCATCGGCTAAATCATGAGGTGGCCAGACTATGCATGGAGAAGATTGAACTGGATACAGCCATAAAAAAACTACAGCGGGTCATTTACATGCTGTTATATTGCCAGGTGGTTAAAGGCCCTGAGATCTTTGCCTCATGTCACCTGATTTGCTCATTAACCAACCAAAATACACATCTTCATATAATGCCCACTGGCAATGAGACTGCTTTTAGAAAAAACATTTTTAAATGCAGATTTAAACTTGTCAATGTACTGCTTAAAAACATTTCAATGGCTCTTGATCATGTTTGGGATAAAGTTCAACTCCTAAAAACGGGCTTTACTCACCTGTACAATCTCCTTTCTTGCCATCCCTCTCCTGTCCCCGCTCCCCTCCCCTGCCCAACCCTACGCTCCACACTCTGGCCTCACTGAACTATATTTCCAAGAACCTGCCTTACTTCGTCTAGCTTCAAGGCCTTTGTTTGAACATGTGCTTCCATTGCAAAACTTTTCTCTCTGTCCACGGAAGTTTTATTCATTCTTTTGCTTAGGTTGTTTCATCCGGAAGGCTTCTCTGTTGCCCTTAGTCTGGCTTCTCCCAGTGCTCTGAGTGATGTCTCTGTGGTGTCACTGACAACACTGTACTGTAATTATTTCTTTACTGTCTATCCCCCCAACTGTGCCAGGGCAGTTTCATATGATCCCACCTCTGAGCATTGTGCCCGGCAAATAGCAGTTGCAATAAAGGATTGTCAAATGAGTAATGATTGAGTGTATTTGCATTTAGAAGAGCACAGTGTATATAGCTCTGAGTTCCCTCTTAGATCTGCTCTGGGACAGGTTCCTGTGCAGGAGGCAGCCCTTTGTTGTGTCCTGGTGCTCATATAAGCCATACCAAAAGTACAAGTAATTCTCAATTACCAGATTTGTGTATCACTGATTTCCTCACAGCCCAGAACCCTTTAAAGAGTAGTTCCTCTTACTACTCAACCAACCATGTACAGAAGGTGCCAAAAAAATGTACACACATTTTAAGAAAGGAAAGAACTGTTAAAAGTGTCCTTCATCTGGAAAGCTTCTCTGTCGCCCTTAGTCTGGATTCTCCCAGTGCTCTGAGAGAGAGAGAGAGAGAGAGAGAGAGAAGAAAGGAGAGAGAAGAGAAAGGAAAGAGAGAGATTGGATTTGGAATAGCTCGATTTGGAAGGAAGACAGGGAGTTGGAGTGAAAGATACAAATGTAAACGTAGCATATAATGCAGAGGGAATTGGACTTAATTGTTGGAATAGTAGGAAGCCAATGGAAGTTTCTCAGGAGATGAAGTGACACGCTACTACCCAATTTTGAGTTGCATGTGCTGTATGAGGGGAATGACAGTTACTTTAATTTTGTCTATTCAAAAAAGGTACATCTTCTAAGTATATCGACAAGGGGTACCTTTAAATTTCATTTCCATAGTCTATCTTCCTTTTAGAAAGGAGTTTTATTGCTTGTCCTATGGTAGTACTGGAATGTTCCCACTCTGTCTTAGCTGTGGCATGTCATCAACCTAAAAATAGATGCTAATTAACAAGGTTATTTCTAACTTACATTGTTAAAAGAGAGAAAAACAGTGATGAAACACATATAGAGTATCAAATTAACCAAGGATGAAACCAAATTCTAGTTCAAAATTCCGACCTCACAGATATTCAATTCACTAAATAGTCTCCTTTTTCTAAATCAGAAAGTCATTATCCAAATTTCCTATCCCTGATGTGATAATATAGTGTGAGGAGACATGCCCCAACAGAACAGAAATTGACTTTTGGAGCCTAGATGGTATGTGTGGATGGTAAAGCAAATATCTCACTCTATTATCTGTTGTCTCCGAACCAACAGATTACATGGTTCACTGACTAGCTGAATAACTTTTAGACAGTTTGCTCATGTCTATTTACACATACTCCACAGAAATATATTAACAACTGAGGAACAGCTGTAAAAATTACATGGCAAGATGGATAGATGAGAGCAACAATCTCTCCATGTACATTTCTGTAAAAAGGACAAAAATTTTACATGGTGAAGGAAATGGGAGAAAAGACACATATGCACATTTGTACGTTGCTGCTACTACTAAGTGTGAATTTCATACAATAATAGAGGCAGTCAAAGAAAGCACATCGTGAAATCTCCTGGAGTCTCCTTATATCTACCTGGGATATTACTAGAATATACATTTTTACAGCATTGGCTTTAAGATTTATGCTGTAAAATATTTTATTGAACAATTGTATTTCGTCCTAAGAAAACCATTGTTCATATTCATTCAACAGCCAATAATGAAAGTTTCCTGCTTTATATTTTTACTCAAATAGTAAAATACTAATTCTCAGATCAAAACTCAGTCTTAATCTCCTTTCCAAGTCAAATATATCTCATAGCAAAAGACATTAATATATATAAGAAGAGTCTTATATCTACTACAATAGCACTGGTCACTAAATATTTTGCTTTAAAAATTGGTAGTTATACTATGTAAAACTGTTTTCAGATAAATGCTGCTTATTGCTCCATAAAATTCCTAACTGAATTTACATACGGAAGTGGATGGTTGGGTGGCATTGGGATTGTGTTGCCCTAATATTCAGTGGTGAAACGTCTCCACTGCATACTGTATCTCCTTCCTTCTAGAAGACTATTTCCTTTTGATTCCCAGGATGTTCCAGATTCCCTGAGTTTTGCTCCTTGTTGGCATCTCTTTATCAATCTCCTCTGCAAGCCTATCCTCATCTAAAGACCATCAGATTGGAGTTCTCTGAGGATTAGTAACTGGATCTTTGCTTAGTACACTGTCTCACTAGCTAACCATATCCAATTCCATTGTTTTAGTTATATCTGATGACTCCTAAAAAGTAGCATATTTACCTCAAGCTATAGGCGCATACACACATCCTCCCACTTGATAGGTCCACTTGGCTATCTCCTCCAGTTCAACATGTCTAACATCTCCAAAGCCCCCATTCCAACCCTGGCCTTCCTTCAGTTCCCTATCACAGAGATAGCAGCATTCTTCCAGGGGGACAAGCCAGAAGAACGCTGGCACATGTCTTTGACACCTCAATTTTCCTTACCTCCAAAATCGAACCTATCTCAAACTATGATAAGTTACTCTTTGATATCAGTCTGCTGCTATTTCCACCACCATTCCCACAGTGAGCTTATCTCTCAACTGGATTCTTCAGTAGCCTCATATCTAGTTTCCCCGATTCCCTATAGTGTAGTAAAAATAATATTTTAAAATGCAAATCTCATTTGTTAATCTCCCATTTAAAACCCTTCAAAGGCTTCCTATTGCTCTTGGGATAAAGACTAAATTCCTTAACAAGATCGAGCTTGATCTTGCCCCCCTCCTCTCTCCAGCCTCATCTCATGCTCTCTCTGGCCCACTTGCAAGGAGCTCTCCAGCCAAGTTTTCTTTCAATTACTTACCCCTGTGATGCTCTCCCCACCCAATTTAGAAGCTTGGAACACACTGTTCTCTCTACCTAGAATATTATCCCCACCCTGTTCTGTTTTCCTTTATTTCTACACATCCTTTAGGCTTCAGCTTAAGCACCAGTTCCATGAAGATTTCCTGACTTTTCCTCTCCCCCACTCCAACTCATGGTATTGCAGACTGAGTCAGGGTTCTTCTGTACACATTCTGAGAACTCCTTATATGTTTTCTTCTTAGAATGTATCAAAGTAAGAAATTATATACTTATTTTTATTTTATTAATTCCTAATCCCTCTTTCATTTTTCCATAAGCTTCATTGGGTCAAAGACTGAATCCTCTTTCCTAACCAGTACATCCTTTGTGCCTAACACAGCACCTGGCTCAGAGTGAACTTGTGATAAATATTTAGTGAATAAATAAATGAAGCAGTAGGAGATGAGGCTGGTTTATAAATAAAAAGAGATTCCTCACTGGCTTTCCTGTTTGCCATCTCTTCCCACTCTTCACTTTTCCTCTAGGATTATCATCCTAAAGCACAAGAATTAAGCACTCACATTAAAAAATCATTATTATGCTACTGAAAATCTTTGACT
The DNA here is from genome assembly GCF_964194185.1 of Rhinolophus hipposideros. Lineage (NCBI taxonomy): Eukaryota > Metazoa > Chordata > Mammalia > Chiroptera > Rhinolophidae > Rhinolophus > Rhinolophus hipposideros. Next base: position 27,649,257 of record NC_138054.1, on the reverse strand, counting down.
TTCATGCCAAGGTTCTCTATGATCTGACCTCCACCTATTCTTCCACCAGCTTCCTCTAATACTACATCCCACCATAAACACAGTGCCCCCACTGTACTGTGTCCTAGCAGGTAAGATGGAGTAGAATACAATTCACACTGTTCCTCAGACACGGCTAGCCTCATCCATATCTTTGTTCCTGCTGTTCCACAAACCATAATACCTAATCTTGGCCAAGGCACAGCTCAAAATTCACTTCCTCTACTAAGTTTTCTATTTTGTGTTAATTATAACTAGTTACCTAGATTTTTTCCCCTCTGCCGTATTATAAACTCTTAAAGGATATTTTATTCATCTCTGTACTTCCAGTGTCTAATACACATCTGGGCACAGAAGTGACTCTCTTAAGATGAGCTAAACTAAAGTCTATCACTGAGATGTCCTAAGTCCTGGGATAACAGTGACTAGGAAAGGAAAAGGCAGCCAGCAAAATGGTGAAAGCCCAGGTCCCAGAAAGAGGAACCTGGAGACCCTTTCATCTTACTCAAAGTTTCCAAGGCTAAATGTTTATTGATTAGCTTAGCCTCAACATTAACTAAAATCCAGATCACAGGATGTCAGTCTCTCCTGTTGATTTTCAGATTCTATAGTCAATATATCTCAAACTATTTCTAAAGTTCAAATATTATCTTTTGTGCTTAGGAGCATGTTTTCAGAGAACACTTTTTGAGGATCCCATGAAACTTCACTAAAATTATGACTGAAAGGGTTACTGTTCTGTCTTACCAAACAAACAACAAAAGTCACAGAGTTGCCATTATGATGTTAACACCTGGAAAGTTTTAGAACTTGAACATACAGCTCATTCATGTCTCCCAATGAGTCATGATGCTAAACATTCTTTCTCATCTGAATCAGACTTTCTTAAGTTCACTCAGACGGTCAAAAACCCAGACTATAAGCAGCCTCTAAGTTCTTTATTTAAATCCATGAACTGATTATTTGATCTATTGTTTAGATACCATAAGTCAATTCTGGGGAAGAAGGAAATAGGATAACTCTAACAAACCCGAAACGTTCCAATTTTCCCAACAAGGTCTCGCTAAATTTAATCTGCAGAATGAAGCAATCATTTTTTTCTTTCATATTTTTTTCACTAGCCAGATTTCTCCTCATATTACCCATAATTTAGATCATTTAGAAGATAGTCAATGAAAATCACTTAATTGCCTTAAGTTGTTCTTTGTTCAAAGGGACACAAGTTGCTAAGAGGAAGAAATAAACGACTCTACTTTAAACAAAAATACCTGATATGTCCAAACTCATCTCCACCCCAACTTCATGTCTATTTCATTTGGTACCCAATACAGTAATCTAGTGTTCATAGCTACTTTTTTCGTTAGACTGAATACTAGTGAAATTTTCCTTCTTGTAAACAGAAATCATATGAAGAACACGTTCTGCATTTCAATTGAAAATTAAAATGATTTCCAAGCTTTATTTTGATGAATATAAAAATTGTTACGTCCTGTTTGTCTAGTTACTTACAGCTAAGCTTTAAAAGAAAAGTTCCAGGACTAATTACCTTTCCTTTTCTGCTGCTCTGCTGCCAAAGCTGCAGTCACTGAGGATAATCTCAGAAGCTTGGCTTTGTTGCTAGAGCAACCAACCCAACTTTAAGCATGTTTCAATATCTTTCTTCGGAGTATTTTAAACACTTTGGAGTATTTAAATAAGATATAACTGATCTAGTCCATCATAATAAGATTACGCTCATTTTTATAATTCTGATCTAGTAACGAGGAAATTCGGAACCTTAGTCCAGTAAAGATTTGAAACAACAAACACTCTTTGTGTGGAGACTGCTTGACAGGTGCCACCTCCAGGCCAGTATCCATTTCCCCAGAGTGACTGGTCACAATCAAAAGGAAAAGGCTGACAAGAAAATTTCCACTTCTTCCAGTACAGAACCTCCAGCCATCGCAGAATTTAAATGCATCACAGACCACTTTTACAATGCCCTATATTTCTGTTTACTTGTACAGATCAGGGGACAAGCAGCTTTTCAATCTCTCATTGAATATTAAGAAACTGGAGGATATTAAGAAAACATATCCAAATGCCCGAGCTAACTAGAAATATCAAATTCTCTGCTTTCATTACCTCATTTTAGTTTATTTTTATTTAATTGCTCTGTATTATGTTAAGAAGCTGACATACTTTATGGAAGTAGGATAGATACTAATTCTAAATATTAACAAACACATCATACATAAAACAAGAGCCCCTATCTAGGTGTACAATTTCAGTTAACAGTCACCTTGTATTTGCTACCCATCCACATTCTGCAGAGTACACACCATCCAACACCATGTCTGAAAGCACAGGCATCTGAAAGAGGAGAAGAACGAGGAGAAGAAACTAGGCTCTTTGGTCAATCAGGCAGTCAAGGCACATTTACCAGGGGCCTAGCAAACACTGGCAACACACAGCCTATGACTCGTTTCCTCCTTATGCAACCAACAACAATCTATTGATTTGGGGTCGGGTTGCTTAATAAAATAGGGAGAAAATGGTGATTGGGCTTTGAAGAAACTGGGGAACAGGGGATTATATTAGTAGCCATCCATTAGAAAGATCAGAAAATAAGCTCAGAAATAAATAACTTGATGGCTGCTACCATCACACTACCCAAAATAATTGTCTCTACTAACACCACTTTTCCAAGGCTGGAGTAAACAACATGCCAAAGTCTGATCCCTAGAATATGAGATAAAGTGGTCTGATATTAATAATACATTATAATTACTAGAAAACTTTATTTGTTTTAACTGAGTTAGCTTTCATTTACTTGAAGCCCAATGGGTGAGTTAAATACACTCTTCCAAGAGGCTCTTAAATGTTTCAATGATTCTTCCTTCAAGGACATTCTGTTTTCTTGAGATGTTGAGAGTAGATGCAATTTGAGTATTCCTCAGTAATTTACATAATGATTATAAATGTACTATGAATCATTAAAGACAGCACACACTTATTTTTTAGTGGTTAGTTTTTAAATGCATAGCTCTCAAATAGTTCTCACTACGGTGATTTAGTCTCTCTGAATATAAAATGCGCCCTCTACCACTTTCCCTCATCTTCTGTGGATGTTTGCTCAGATGTACCCTCACCTAAAAGGTCTTTTCACTTTCCTCTAAAATAAAATGAAAAATCTGTACTTAATTCCGAGCTCAGTTTAATAAAAATATTGTAAAAAATTCCACCTTTTTACAAAATCTATTCCTAAGAAACCATCCACAATGATCTTTCCCCTTTGAGATCCTTCAGCATGCAGCATGATTTGTTCTGCTTTGTCATGTACCAGCTTTCCATAAGGATATGTCTTGCCTTTCTAACTAAATGCCATGCTTCTAAAGAAAAGGGATCTTTTTATTTCATTTATATCTGAATTGCCTAAGATATATTTGAGAATACATTAGATATGTTATGACTGTTATTTGAGAAGATAAAAATGAAGATGAAAGTCTTTGTGTGATATCTGCACTTAAATTACTATTATATTTGTGGCTTGTTAAAAGATTATTTTCCGGCGCGTCACTTCCGGAGGCGCGGACTCGAGTGGCCAACGTCTTGCGCAGCAACATGCCTAAGTTTTATTGTGACTACTGCGATACATACCTCACTCATGACTCTCCATCTGTGAGAAAGACACACTGCAGTGGTAGGAAACACAAAGAGAATGTGAAAGACTACTATCAGAAATGGATGGAAGAGCAGGCTCAGAGTCTGATTGACAAAACAACCGCAGCATTTCAGTAAGGAAAGATACCTCCTACTTCATTCTCTGCTCCTCCTCCTGCGGGGGCAATGATCCCACCTCCCCCCAGCCTCCCGGGTCCTCCTCACCCAGGTATGATGCCAGCACCCCACATGGGGGGTCCTCCCATGATGCCAATGAAGGGCCCTCCTCCTCCTGGGATGATGCCTGTGGGATCTGCTCCTGGAATGAGGCCACCAATGGGAGGCCACATGCCAATGATGCCAGGGCCCCCAATGATGAGACCTCCTGCCCGTCCCATGATGGTACCCACTCGGCCAGGAATGACTCGACCAGACAGATAAGGAAAGAGGGGAGCCTCTTTCTAACAGTTCTGTATAACTTGTTCTATTTCGCCAGGAGCTCACGGTGCTGGGACTCTGGGTTTCCTAACAGCATGACAAGGAAGACTCGCTCCCCCTTTCCTATCAAAGAGAATAGTTTTGGAAGGGTGTAGTGGGACCAAAAAAGCAATTTTCATTTGTATTGTGAAATGTGAAAATAAAATTGTCAACTCTTTTAGTTAAAAAAAAAAAAAAAACGATTATTTTCTGATAATTCAATAGGTGAATTTGGTCATTCAATAAACATTTATTAAATATCTACTATGGGTCCAATACCAAGTTAGGTGCTACAAATAATATAAAATTATAAATAATACATGGCTTCTATCCTCAAAGTGTTTGTAATCTAGTAGTGTCTAATGGCAGATTTTGCTACTATCAGATGTGATCAGGTACAGTTAGTGGGATGATTAAACATCTTGGCCACCTCAGAAATGTATAATCCAGATTTCAAAATAGAATAGTACAGGATGCTGGATATAATTATTCAAATATAAAATTAAGTTTTAAATATTATTTTAAAAAGCCAAGTAACTAAATAGTAAGCACTTGTCAGAGTAAAACTGACAAAACAAAATAAGATAAACATCTATGAAATTACATGAATTAATCTCTTTTCTGTTTTTTCTTTCATGTCAAATCAATACCAGTTCTATACCTTATACCAAAACAAACAAAAACAAATAATATCCTCTGTAATCTAGTTTCTCACATTCAATCTCACTGATAGAGTCTTAATTTAGACCCTTTGACATGAAACATTGTGTAAATTTAAGGTGTACATCATGTTACTTTGATACATTTATATATTGTAATGTGGTTGCTACTATAATGATATTTATTGTATCACAGACTTATAGTATAATATTATTGTTTATGTTCAATGAACTGTACATTGAATCTCTGGGTGTTTTAGTATTCATTACAAGTTTGTACCCTTAAACTCCATCAATCTTATCCCCCTACATCCCATACCCTGGTAACCACCATTTCACTCTTTCTTACTCTCTCTTTTCTTTTAACATATTTGATTTTTTTTTTAGATTCAACATATAAGTGATATCATACAGTACTTGTCTTTTTTTGGCTGATTGATCTTGCTTAGTTAGCATAATGTGTTCAAGGTCTATCCATGTTGTCACAAATGATGTTCCTTTTTCATGGCTGAATAACATTCCACTTTGTATATGAACTACACATTTTTTATCCATTCATCTCTTGATGGGCATTTGGGTTGTTTCCATATCTTGGCTATTGTGAATAGTGCTGCACGGGGGTGCATATATCTCATCAAATTCCTGTTTTCATTTCCTCTGGGCATATTCCCAGAAGTAGAATTGCTGAATTGGATGGTAGGTGTATTTGTAATATTTTGAGGAACCTCCATTTTGTTTTCTATGGTGGTTGGACTAATTTATATCCCAACAGTGGATACAGGTTCTTTTCTCACCACATTGTTGTCAGCACCTGTTGTCCCTTGTCTTCTTGATGATAGCCACTCAAACAGAAGACCATGCTGTTCTTGCTTTGGCTGTCTGTCTAAGTAATAAAATGTCTAATCCATCTGGGCTTGTCAGCGCTTTACCATATGAATCTAGGGAAGTAAGCAAGTCAAACCAGCAGTAGCATTCGTCGCAACTGCTCCTGACTGCTTGCCCGTTCAACAACTTCTCTGTCCCTACCACTAAACTATGAGGTCATCTATATTCCAGTGCTTAGCAAAAGGTTTTGTATAATTGTTTAATATGTGTTTTTTGACAGAATGAATCAAGAAGCGAGAGAAGACCAGCAAGTTTCCTGTGTCTGGACTGGCGGGGGAATGCAGTGATTAGTAGTGAAAGAAAATGCAACTGAGGCCAGGCTGTAAGCTACGCTATGGATAAGGTGAGGCAGTACCCTGAGGACTTAAAAGTAAGACAATAACATGATTGTACCTGGCATGTTAGAAATTCTTGTAGTCATTCTAAGATTGGAGGTAAGGAGACCCAGGGGGCTTACATCTATCCTGTCTGTGCTTCTTCTCAGAGTCTCGAACAAACCCTAAATCTCATGAAGTGACCTTGAGCCAAGATCCCTAGAAAGGCAGCATCACTATCTTTCTTATTTTACATCATATTTAAGTTATAGTAGGAGAAACAAATCCATCATGCAATTTTTCACGTATACATCAATGTAACAAAATTTCACAAAACTTATTTTTTCCATAGAGTTCCTAAGAAAAAAACACGACACCGGTGAAAGTTGTGCTTGTATTTCTCATGACAACGGCATTCAAGTCAAGGATACAGAAGGCTTCTTCAACTCAATTGAGGATTGAAATTTGAAACTAAGCTTTAGAAAAATGCTCCTCCCCGATGTATAATACTATCAGGCATAACCAAGTTCTTTCCATTTATCTTTCCCCCTCTTACTGCAGTGCCTTTAAATTCTTCAGTCTGAATTTTGGTTTGGAGAGCAGACTTTTTCCTAAGTTGACTTTTGCTCAAAAGCCTTTTCCTCCCTGATTAGCAAGAACAACTTAACCACCTGGTAATGACAAGATCTAACCCGACTAAAATGAGTCAAATATCAATTCTTTAAAGATTAGAATTTTCTTCTTAATGGATGTTTCTAACTATGCAAAAGCAAATTTTTGATAGAGCTGTGGGAAATCGGTACAGATACGACAGAAATGAAACAGGATTGTAGGAGAACAACTATATGCCAATAAAGTAGAAAAACTAGATGAAACAGAGAAATTGCTAGAAAAATGCAACTTATCAAAACTGTCCCAAGAAGAAATTAATTGCTCAGAGGGCAAATCTTAAGTGTTCTCACCACTCAGAAAACAACAAAAAAAAGTAGCTATGTGAGCTGATGGATGTTTTAATTAACTTGATTGTAGTAATCATTTCACAGTGTATATGTATATCAAGCCATCACATTATACACCTTGAACTTAAACAATTGTTATACTTCAATAAAGCTGAGCGGGGAAAAGAAGAAACAGAATATCTGAATCAACATATATCAAGTAAAGTACACAAATAAGAAATTTAAGTTTCTTCACACACACACACACACACACACACACACACACACAATCCAGATTAATTTCTGAAAACATTTGAAGAAGAAATAATATCAATCCTTTCAGAAAACAGAGGAGACACTTCTCAAAATCATTTTATGAGGCCAGTATTACCCTGATACCAAAGCCAGACAAAGACATCGCAAGAAAAGTAAACTACAGACCAATAACCTTCATGACTATACATACAAAATTTGTTCAAAAAATATTAGTACACCAAATCCAGCAACACATAAAATAGGTTACACACCATGACCAAATAGGATTTATCCAAGAAAGGATTGGTTTAAGATCCAAACATTAAATAATGGAACATACTATATTAATGGAATAAAGAAGAACAACAAAAAAGTATGATTATTTGAATGGACACAGAACAAGCACTTAAAAATTCAACACTTATTCATGATTCAAAAGCAAAAAAAACACACACAAAAATAACTCTCAACAAACTAGAATAGAAGGATACTTCCACAACCCAATAAAAGGCATCTATAAAAAAAACCTATAGTTAAATCACACCTAATGGTGACAGACTGAATACTTTCCCCCTAACATAAGAAACAAGACAAAAATGTTTACTCTCATCACTTTTATTTAACATTGTACTAGAGGTGCAATTCGGCAAGGAAAAGAAATTAAAGGTCTCAGATTGGAATAGAAGAAGTAAAACTGTCTTTTTATGTGAATGACATGATTTTATATAAAAAACCCTAATGTACTGTATTTAGAAACCTACAGGAAATAATAAGCAAGCTTTGCAAGGTCACAGGATACAAGAAAACATACAAAAAAATTGTATTTTACATAATAGAAATTAATAATTTTTAATAAACTTAAGAAAACAATTCCATCCACAATAGCATCAGAAAGAATAATATATTCATGAACATATTTAACAAAACAAGTGAAATTTCTGAAAACTAAAAAATATTGCAAAAACGATTAAAAGATCAAAATAAATTAACATGACATATCATTTTCATGGATTGTAAGAATCAATATCAATAAGATGAAAATCTTCCCAAATCGATCTTTAAATATACTATGTTCCCAATCAAAACCCCAGTAGGAATTTTTTTTTTTAGAAATTGACAAGCTTAATTTAGATAGAAATGCAAAGAACCAAAATCAGACAAAACAACTGAAAAAGCAGAACAAAGTTAGGGGAATTATATTACAGATTTCAAACTTATTATAAAGTTACAGTAATCAAGACAGTGTGGTATTGGCAGAAGGAGAGACATGTAGATCAGTAGAAGAGAACAGAGTCCAGAAATAGACTTGCACATCTATGGTCAACTGACTTTCTATAAAGGTGTCAAGGCAATTCACTGGGGGAAGAAATAGTCTTTTCAACAAACAGTGCTAGAGCAATTGGATATCCATATGCAAAAAAGAAAAAAAGAACTTATATCTTTTTGAAGAAGGAGGTGGAGAATGAAGAGAGAAGGATTTAGACCTTTAGCTCACATCATACACAAAAATTAATTTAAAATATATTGCAGACCTAAATATGAGTTAAAACTAAAACTTCTTGAAGAAAAGATAGGAACAAATCTTTGCAACCCTGTGGTAGGCAAAGCTTTCATAAATATAACAGCAAACGCAAAATCTATTTAAGAAAACAAATAGATAAGTTAGACCTTATCAAAATTAAAAACTTTCACTCTCCAAAAGACACCATTAATAAAATGAAAAATCAAGCCACACATAGGCAGATATTTGAAAATGTTATAGCTATTAAAGGACTTTCATCCAGAATATGTAAAGACTCTTGACAACTCAATAATAAGAAACCAAAAAGAAAATTTTAATGGGCAAAAGATTTAAATAGACATTTCACTACAGAAATATATGTATGGCTACTTAGCACATGAAAATATACTGAATATCAATAACCATTAGACAAATGCAAATTAAAACCACAATGAGATGCCACTACGCCTCCATTAGAATGGCAGTAGCCAAAAAGTATAACAATGCCAAATATTAGCAAGGATGTGAAGAAACAAGCATTGCTGCTGGGTATGTAAAATGCTACAGCCACTTTAGAAAATGGTTTGGAAGTTGTTTTTTGTGTTTTTATTTTTCACGTTAAAGATGAACCTATTATGTGACCAAGCAACTCTATTCATAGGCAACTACCAAAGAGCAACCAAAAGGAATGTGTACACAAATACTTCTACGTGAATGTTCATAGCAACATTATTTATAATAGGCAAACACTAGAAACAACCTAAATGTCCATCAACTGGTGAAGGGATATCTATAGAATGAAATACTACTCAGTAATGAAAAGGAATGAACTACTGTTAAATGTACTAACATAGATAAACCTCAAAAACATTATGCTGAGTGACAAAAGCCAGACACAAAAAGACTATATGTTGTATGAGTCCGTTTATGCAAAATGCTCAGTAATGGCAAGACAGTAGAGATAGAAAACAGATCAGTGGTTACCAACAGTTGAGGGGTGAAAGCAGAAATTGACCTTAAACAAATATGTGGTTAGTTTGTGGGAGAGGTGGGTGATGGAGTTGTCTTAAAAACTGGATTGTGATGACAGCTGTACAACCGTATATATTTACCAAAATCATCGAATTATAGCACCTACAGTGATCAAATTTTATGTCTTATAAATTATACTGCAATAAATCTGGAAAGATATAAGTTTATGCCTAGATTAAAAGAAGAATCCCTGAGAAATAAATATTGTCTCAGTATATAAGGAAGAGATTTCTAATAGTCACAGTTGTCTGAGAATGAAATGTGCTTCTTGGGAAGGCAGTGAGTTCCCTGTCACTAAAGCTATGCCAGCATGGGCTAGCCAACAATATGGCAAAAATATAATCAAAATGGTGATTCAGACATAAAACATCTTTAAGGTATTTGGCTAATTTTATATTCTACAATATTTGAGTCTAATATTTGTAGCCCAAATCTCTCATTTACTGCTGATATTTATTGAAACTCTTTAAAATCTCATTATCTAAAGAATACCATGCTTAGGTATCAATTTGTTGGTTTCTACACATGCCTAGGAAATGGGCAATCCCTTCACAGTTGGGGCAGGATTAGAAACGAATTCAACAATTGAGATTCCACAATTAGGTGTAATTCAACTCACCCTTTTCTATTCTTTTAAATATAGGTCCTTACTGTGCTTTCCTTTCATCATTGCTTTTATGTATGCTTATGAGTATATACATGGATATGTATAATAATAATTATTATGCATATTTAGGACATCACACAGTACAGAAATTTTTGAAGCAGATGTTCACTTTGTAATATCAAAGGCATGAGAGAACAACATGGCAAGAAAAACAATTTATGTGATCTTTTCATTAAACTTTTGGTGCTTAGGAAAGTTTTGCTTTGATATGGTTATTTCACCATGGTTTTATTTTTTAGGGGGGCGGGGGTATCTTATTTGATTTTGTATGCCTTTTCTTGTAATTCTATTTGAGTTAATAGAGCACCTAAGTAAAGAGGGAAGGATGGAAAAGATAGATGGAAATAGGTTAACAAAAGTAAGAACAAAGATAAAGAGTGGAAAAGGCCAGAGGTAGGGAAGAGGCTTTAACCACAGACGAGTAGTGTCAGAGCTACAGAGACAGGAGCTTCAGACGGGTAGCCCTCAGCCCTTGTCCTCTGAACAGATTCATTCCTAGAAAATGGTGTTCCTGAGGATAACATTGGCTGGGCAACAGTGAAAAGCTCAAATTAAGACTGAGACGATACAGCTAGCTGGAATTTTCCATTATTCATGAGTATGATGGTGAAGATGATGGTGATAAGTTGCCATTTATGGAGTGCTGATTGTGACAGTGACTCCTCAAAGCTCTTTACCAACACCACACTACTTAATTCTCACAACAACATAAATGGTACTTCTTTGTTTAAATGAAAATGATAAACTCATAGAGGTAAAATAGCTTTCCCAAGGTCATGTAACAAACAAGTGAAAAAAACAGAATTCAAACAGTTCTGTTTGAGTTTCAAACTGTTGCTTTTACCCAGTACACATATGGTACCACTCTAGCCATATTTGCAGAGTACATACTATCTAGAAATCAGAGGACTTAAGTACACCGTTGTAGTCCTGATCCCTGTCCTTATTATGGAGAACACAAGAGAGGTACATGACCTGCTATTTGGGACAATTCTCAGGACTCCCCACATTTAGTGCATAAATACCCCAGTGTCTGGCTTCCTTTCCTGCTCCACGACTCCTAGGAACCTTCACTTCAGCATTAAATCCCTTTTCTCCCTAAGAAGACAAGAGGTGTCCATGAAATCCCACCAATTCCAGCACTTGGGGAAAAAACTGTCACAGAAATAATATTAATATCAAAGGAGCAGAGGGGTGGCTGAGCATAGGTGTTCTTAACCACTTCCTAAACAATGTTAGGCAGGCAAAGTGAGGTTTGAGTTGGCAGATCTAACAAAGTTTCAGAGAGAGGAAAACGTGGGCATATTAAAACTTACAACCTTGTCTACATAAGTAGGATAAGCAACAAACCCAACGGGCTCTGATTATCAGGAGATGGTACTGCAGTAGTCTCATGTGCATTCTGATTGAAAATTCAGCTGCATAACCTTCCATGAACTGTTTATCTTATGTACTTATTTAACTAACATTCAAACTGACAAGACTCCTATTTCTGGGCCTTCTTTTTATACTTTCATGTACGAACGATCAGATGAAGCTCAGATACCACAAACTTTGCATGTTTTTGATTTTGCACATAAACTGAAGGTTAGAATTCTAGTTTGTGTCCTCAGTCACTCGATTCTTTCAGATCTTTGAACGTGACTTCAAACCCTGCCAAAACACAACCCAAATACAGACTTGCTTCTATGTCTGTACAAATACGTAAAAGAAATGGGTATGTCAACTTGCAATAGATACCAGCCTAATTGAAGCTTTGACTACTGTCAGGGAACAAAGGCAGCCAGTGCTAACTACATCTGCTTTGTTCAAGGGTACGGAGACATTCAGAAAGATGAGGAATGAACAGATGCAGGAAGCACAATGGAAATAAAATCCAAAACTTCACCAGCTGCTGCAATCCACACCAACTTCTCCCTATTCTGACCTCCTTCTGCACTTACAACGACATTAACTATTTATTTATACACACTGTATAAAAAGTATTAGTTTCTTTTTCATGCACATCAGTCCTACGAATAAAATAAAATAGAGTTGCATAATATTTCGGTACTTTCATGCATGCTATCTCACTTTATCTTCATTATGGCTCACTGAGGTAGATATACTATGAAGACATGTAGAACTATCACAGATGAAGAAATCAAGGCTGAAGACATCATTTACACAACAGTATCTATTAAGTGGAGAGCTAGGAATCAGGGCCAATCTCCAGGCTCCCTCCCTTTTTGTTGCTCTTTCCCTGATAATATACCACCTTAATTTGAGAGTACTGAGACAACTACAGAGCTGGAGAGGTGTTCCACAAATACTTGCTCATATGACTCCTACCTCTGCTCCTCCAGAGGGAAAGCAACCCGTGGCAGAGAAAGTGTACATTTTCAATTATGTTATAAGAGTCCTTTAGAAAAATTTGTAACAATGCGTGGTGAGGGCTGTTAGCTGGACTTACTGCGGTGATCATTTTGCAATATATACATATATCGAATCATTATATTGTACATTTGTTACTAACATGATGCTATATTTTAATAAAAAAAGAGTCCATTAGCTCTCAGGAGTAGGGGGAACTGGCAAAATACATAAACTTTCAGCTTTCAGGCATTACAGTGATTATTCAGAATTCTTTCAATCTTCAGCGAGTATATGTTTTCAGCTGTTCATGTGTCAGGTTCAAACCATATCTTCCTCTGCTGCCTGCTCACATAAATTGATGGACCACTAAATGTTGATAATCCATCAAGAGTGGGTAATCCAAAATCCAGCATAGGAGCTATGATTTTCACATACTTGCTACATTTAGCTCCTGTTCTCCTCATTTTTCCACAGTCCTCCTTAGGCCCAGCGATTTTGTCTCTACATTCCACTCCCTCTCTCCTCAAGGCTTTTTCTCCTGCTGGGTCACTCTGGAAATATTGTAATAGGTGTTATAACAGCTTTTTTCCATGGTATTTCACCAAAACAACAAGACATATAGTCACTGAGAATAAGACACAATAAAACTGACTGTAACAGAGTTGGCTGACCACTGGTCTAACTCATCTACCCTTATTCCATCGGAAAAGTCAAAACTATTGAATTTAACACAAACGAGGTCAAAAGTGGTGGAGTATGTTCAAGGACAACTCTGTTAGGTTCTTAGAATTCGTGTTACAAGGCCAACATCACAATTGTGTAACCTGAGAAAGAGAAAACAGAATCTAAGCTATGTAGCCTCTGAGGCCTACGACTTGTGCCCTGTGCCGTCTAGTTTAGTATCCTGGTTGCCTAGTGCAGTGGCTTTCAAGGTAGATAGTACCACAAATGTCCCCTCTCCTTTCCTCACTCATAGCCTTCAATCAAATCCTATGTGTTCTGGGTCCTGCTTGATCAAGGAATTGTTCTGAGCTACTTAATCTGAAAAATGCTAATGCATTTTTATGTGCAGGGTATTCACAAGTTAATTCATTCTGCATCCCAGATAACACAGGAGCATTTTAACAAAAGCTTTCTAAAATGTATGCCCTAACTCAAAGGCATGCATTTAACAGTGAGAATTTCAAACAATGGGGCGGGGGAGACTCCCATCACATCATGCTTTCAAGACCTCTTCCACCCTCACTGGCCAAAAGCTCCAAATTATTCAAATGCTAATAAATTCCTCCAAAGAAGTCACTTTGGATCTGATGGGTCACTACCAAAACTAGATGAGTAGCAATTGCTTATCAACTATTTTAGGGTATTGTTTTGATCCTGCTGACTTACACTTCCTTTTAATAATACCCATAATTCCTTTGGGCCAGTCCCCATTGCCTGTAGTCCAAGAGCGACAGTCCCACAGTGACGATGACCCATTTTTGCTCTGGGTATTTTTCTGTTAACATCAAGGTGGACAAATTTAATGTAAATCATCGAGTAGTCATTGGGTACCTTCTTCGTGCTGCTCCTGTGAGCCATGCTAGGGGTACAAATATGGAGGGTCAACTTCTGCCCACAGAGATTAGTATTTTGAACTAATCACTCATCCACCTTCTAACCCTGTAAGTCTTTTAAAAGTTAGCATATTGTTTGGGTTCTTCATTAAAAGTTAGAGAACCACACAATATCACCGCCATTAATTTACTTTAGTTTCCCTTATTCCAATCAAATTAATAAGCTCATCCACATTTTGTGTGACAAATTTAACCCCAAGGGACCATGTGTGGCAAAGGTACAGCTGACGATGTACATGGTTTTATACCATCTCTGAGCAGTTCCCAAAAGCCTGATTTCCACACTATCCAAACTAGATAAGTAGCAATTGCTTATCAACTATTCTAGGGTGTTGTTTTCACTTCCTTTTAATAATATCCAGGATTCCTGTGGGCTAGTCCTCACTGCTTGTAGTGCAAGAGCAATAGTCCTACAGTGACAATGAAACCGCTCTACAGTCTTAGTTACCTGCATCAATGATGGGTCTATGGAGATTCTTAAGTGTCTAAGTGCCCTCTCAGTGCTTGTTCTAAACCCTCTTTCTGCAGCATTGTTTCTTTTCCCTTCTCCTTTACCTGGTGCTTAACCTTTTTTTCTCAACCAAACATTCCTCCATACTATGTGGCTCTCAGGGCTGTTTTCCACTTACCCTGCAGTAAGTCTCTGAAGCCAGGCCTGGGATTGCAGAGTATCTCCTGGGGACTCCCTCACAGCTTGATACAGTTATCAGATCAGACAGGGAAGCAATTGTACTAGATACAGCTGACCGTTGAATAACACAGGTTTGAATTGTACGGTTTCACTCATACACGGGTTTTTGTCAATGAACACAATCGGCCCTTCCCATCCTTAGGTTTTGTTTCCACAGATTCAAGCAACCAGGGATAGGGAAACAGTATTTACATATTCCCAACCACAGATTCCCAACTATCGATTCCCAACCTCAGATAGAAAATACTGTTTTTGATCAAAAATATTGTTTTTGATCCACAGTTGGTTGAACCGATAGTTGGTTGCAAAGGGGTGATTGTAGTTAAGTTTGGGGGGAGTCAAAAGTTACAGGTGAATTTTTGACTGCATGAGTCAGTACATCGTACAGAGGGCTCCAAGATGGAGACATTAGCTCACTACACAAGGTAAGGTAAATCAATGCGCAGAGTATTTTAGAGATGGAGAAAGGGTGGATTATTGCTATTGAGATCAGAGACAATAACCTTGGAGAAATGTTCTTTGAGAAATGGAAAAAGGCAGCAAGACTAGATCCCTTTTGTGCTTTTTATGAGGAGAGGACAGGGAAGTGAGAGAGGGATGTGAGCACTTTACTGATCCAGAGACAAAAATGTCACTGAGGAAGTAGGATTTCAAAAGATGTAAAAATGGTGTGGGCAAGGCATTTGATTAGGCCTGGAAGAGAAGGATGTTCCAGGTGTGTTCATTCAAAATTCATGTACTTATTCAAAGCTGCTAGATATATGAAAGATACAGAGGTGAACCAGAATAATGATTTGAGGGTACACAAATGGAAATAAAGTCTCCAATATCCTTGTCTACACACTATTAAATCACCCCTCTAACCTATAATCATTCATTGAACAAATATTAAGTTCCCACTCTGTGCAAGGCATATACTGGAATATCATGGAAAATAAAAAAATGAATAGATGAGAACCGGCTCTCAGGGAGCTTTCTAGGAACAGTAATAATAATATTAATTATAACAAATACATAGTAGACAGAAGTAGTGCCTTAAGGAGGTAAAATCAGGCTTTATGAGGGTTCAAAGGGTTCTCATACTTAGCCAACTCAAATCCCATCTTCTCTGGGAATTATGGCTATCTCCCATGAATTTATTCTGCACTTTGTTCACGTGGCACTTACCTTTTACTGCCTTGTATTAGTAGGTAGGAAAGTTCATGTGCATATGTCCTTCCTCCCCAAATTGACTATGAGGTATCTGTGACCACATCATACAGCAATTCCTCACCACCACCAAAATACTCAGCACAGTGCTGCATACATTATAGGTTCTCGACTAATACTTGTTAGAAGTGACCGAGTTTCTTAAATTTATAGTAGACCTTGGTGCAAAAAATAGTTTTTTCACCTGCTTCCTGCTAGTTTTTGGTTTCCTTAAAAACAGAAACTGTGTTTTATTGGTCTTTACTGGTCTCCCTAGGCCCAGACAGTCTGTTACATAGTTGGCATTCAATAAATGTATGTGGAATGCATCAATGGTTAATGGGAAACTTTCTAAAAGTATCATAATGACACCTTTCGTAGGTATAGGGATTTACAGTTTACAAATTGTTCTAAAACACATGATCTCCTTTAAACTTCTCAAAAGAACTGTGGAACTGCCACTAAGATGACCTTTGCACAGCTAATAGAACAATGCTCAGAGAAGGTCCTACACCAAGCAGCTGAGAAGCAGAGCTGGAACTCAGGGGTATGTCAGCCACCTTCCACTCAACCACAGGAAATCACAGAATCTCACTGAGTGACTTGGTTTGGCCTTTAGCTGCAAGTCATACTTTGGTATCAAGATATAATAACTATCAGGTGATATGTAAAGTCCCTTTCTTCTTCAATGTCATACCATAGCAACATGGTGACCTCAGATGACCAATTCAAGCCCGCTTGGCTCCATCAAGTGACTGATCTGGGTTTGGATTACAGACTGAAGTGGAAATTACAGACTCGATGAAAGAAAATCAGATCTATTCATGTGATTCACGTAAGGAAAGAAAATCAGCCAAGTCTGATGGGTTAAACACCAAGTTTTTGTGTGACCTGGGCAGTTCAACAGGTAGGCAGTCTAGGTCCAGAATGGAATCCATGTCAAAAGTGGCCTCAGTGGGACTTTGGAGAGGTCAACAAATTGACAAAAGCTTTTAAAATATCCATACTAATGGGCTCTCCAGGCCTTTCCAAACCACCAGTGACTCCCCAAATTCATCAGGTATAACAAATAAACTCTGGAGTTTTCAGCCAAACTCGAAACTCAGCCGTTCTCACCCTTCTTCAGCCATCCATAGAGTTAAGCTGCTTTTTAATGCATTCCTTGTACTCGCCGTGTCTCCTGTTGGCAGCCAGAAGTTGGGTTGCTTTTTTTTTTATTTTTATCAGGAATAAGATTCAAAGAGTCTGCCCTGCAGCAACCCCATACTGCACTTCTTTGTTAGAATCCTAATGACGACTTCTAAATACATAAGAGACAGTCTCCAGCTGTAAACGTGAAGAGCTTCCGGGGCCTGTCCACTTCCCTGACCCCAGACCTATTTTTATATTTTGATCTTGGGGACCGTGCCTCGTGACTTTCAGAACCCTCAAGTTATCCCCGGGGTTACAGAGCAGTAGCTTAACCAGTCATAGCAAGACTTAAAACAGGGCAGCTAGGATCAAAGTGGACAACAAACTAGTGCATTAGCCACCGGATCAGCCCCCGAGAGAACCGCGTTAAGCTGCATTGTGCAAGTGGCTAAATTCTCCTCCTGAAAAATCTTAACACTCAAGTCTTTTTAGGTGCATACATCTGAATAACCATTTTAACACCTCCCCACATTTTGATATAAAATGTGAGTGGCATTTTAATGTGCTGATTCAAGGACAGAGAAAACACACAATTTAATTTTTTTTTAATTTAAAGTTGCCTAAAGCACCAAAGTTCAGTGTTCCTTGCTCTACATTTTCCTCAGAATGACATTAAATGGAGTTTTCCGTATTCAAACACGGAGCATGGGTGAGAGAATGTTTTAAAGAGAGAGAGAGAGACAGAGGGAGAGGGAGAGAGAGAGAGAGAGAGAGAGAGAGAGAGAGAGAGAGAGAGAGCCTTGAAGAGTTTGGATTACGAATAACACAGCACAGAGAGGTTCTGTCAATGAACTGACACTTCATTTTTTCCTTCCATTGTCTGCCTACCCAAAGAGCAAGAGACTAGCAACTGAGATGATCACATGAAGGCGGGAAAAACACAACTGTCAGGCTCCAAGGACAAAGCCTACTTTTAACAATACCATTCCTTAAATCCAGACATTAGAGCCGAAGGAATGAGAAAAAAGCAACTCACTCATGGATAGCTTACTGAGGATACTGCAGAAGATTATGCTAATCTTCACTTCATTGTCCTCTGCAAAATGTTTTCATATCAAGCCTTTTATCTGGGGAAGAAGAGATGCCCAACCTCTCAACTCAGTAACAGCCAGCACTTTCTGTGTGGTTTCTGCGTAATTAACACCAGCACTAGACCTTTTCATTCGCGCTGCTCAAGCTTAGGGCCTTTTGAGGGTGTCCACAGGGGAGCGGCCCTCACCCTTTGCCTGTGGTCGGGGAGCTACAGCTTATGCTTAGATCTGCGTGCCATCTGTTAATGGCAGAGGGAGCAAAACTTGAGCTAACTTTTCCTTGACTACCAGAGAATGCAAGAGACCAAATCCACCAGCACAAGATGAGCAAATTATGACTTAAAAAGCAAAAACAAATCTAACCTAGGAATTCGGACCAACTGCTTCATTTTCCATATCAGACTTTTGCCTCATTATAAGTAGCTTTCATTCAGGACTTAAATGGCATGAAAGCTCCAGCTTAGGAGGTAACTTGAATGGACCAAAGGAACATTTTTGTTTTTTCTTTTTTGAAGGATTGAGCTTCAGCATCCACCTAATTTTATTTCATAATTGTGTCAGAGATGAGCCACATACCAGCTCCTAGCTGCCCAGAGGCTATAGCCAGTCCCCAGGAGAACACAAGATTTAAGGCTGAATTTTCCTTTCTAATAGATTTCTCTGGCTTTTGTTGGCTCAGGTCAAACTCATATGAATATCATAAAAGCCAATCTTCATCATGATGAAAGTCATGTGAAAGTGTCTAAGAGGCTGTAGCACACAATGCTTTTGTTTGTTGTGATTGTGTGAGAATTTAGTCATTAAGAGGTTCCCAACAACATCTAAAAGGAGAGACGAAATGTATATAAAAACACATATCCTTCAGATGCATTCCACTCATCTAGAGGTGAAGAACTGTTGCCACACTTTTCACCTCTTCTCTGAAAAACTTTGATTAAACTTACTAGACAATTCAACTCCACCCAGAACTCGGTTTCTTTCTGCTTCAAACTAACTCTATAATCTGACAAGGGCAGAGGGAGATGGAGTCAGGTAAATTCAAATCCTTCATTGATATAATAAGGTCACATGAGATCATAGATTTCCAAACTGGGGCCACAAAAATCTCCAGGAATTGTGCCCAAATAAATTACTATTCCTGAAATTATTTGCAGTTTTTTTTAGCCTAATGGAAACCGAACTCACTGCTAAAGTATTTCATATCTTTCAAAATGTGAGTACCTTACATATAAAATAATAAAAGAGGTCTCGGTGGATGAAAATCTGGGAACTGCAAAACCAGAGGATTTTTAATATCTCTTACAGCTTTGTAATTCTCTAATAGGATGAGTGTCCTGGGCTAGAAGAGGTGGTATTGTTGGTGGAAAGCTCCAGAGTTGGCACTCCATATGTGTAGTATATACTCTTTGGTAATGATGTGTTCTCAGTGGATTTTTGTTGAATTTATCCAAACAAATGAGTTAGCAGGGCTCCAATTAATTGGGGAAAAAGTAGTATGAACAAGCACTGTTTGCTTCCAAAACGTATTACCTGTTTGGAAGAGCTAAAAATACCTTCTCCCTAAGTTAGTCCTGCTCCACTGAAAGAAGCTGATTTAGGACAGCAGTGATGTACTGTGAGGGCACTGGGTAAACCACGTGACCTTGACCACAGTGATGGTCAATGCCAGACAACGTGCTCTTTGGCCATTCCAACAGTCTCTCGTGTGGATATGCAGGTTACTCCAAATGTTCTGTGTTTTAAAAATGAGACTTTCTGCTTTTTGTTTATTTATTACTATCTATTATAAACAAGGTTCACCATACAATGCCAAACAACAATATTGTGGACTCCTATTAAAATTTTTTAGAGGAAAAGTAAGTGAAAGAAGATAAAGAGAAAGGGTATGAGGAATATACTGAATTCTCTCCCTTCAACATGCTGACGATTTTGGTAGATTTTATTTTGGATAATCAGAAATTCACAAATTCGACATGTATTTAACACATGTCATCCTTCATAATTACATTAGACAAGAATATTGTAATTTTTTAAAAAAACTCTCAACCATAAGTAAATCTCAAATATTTTCTCTTGAGATTTTGGTAAAAGATGAGATGATGACACAGGACAAAAATAAGTCTTTTTAATGTACTGTTTGTTCCTTTTAATAAAATATGTATCAGACTTTCTCCAGTATCTAACTTTATAACTTGCCAGTTTTCTGAAGAATAAAAAGAATAAAAATGGCATTTCCTGAACATATAAATTTACTAGCGTAAGCATGTAAATCTTCACAGTACAAGACAGGAGAACCTCTAAAGTTAGGATACCTTTTAACAGCTAAAGCAGCTAAATGTAAAAAACCACCTGCTTCATCCAGCAACCACACAATTTAGTGGGATTAAACTATTCCCGTGCAGTTCAATCTTGGGAAAAGTGCATAGCTGTGAAAACACCATTTACTGACTACCAAGAGTTTGACTTAGTATAAGCTGTTTAGACCACATGAAATCTGCAATGCACTGTTAGATCTTTACAAATTTCATGAAATCTTTTTCGGATATCCAAAAAATCCTGAACTGCTTGAATCTTTTGTATCCTAGCACTGGGGACTGACCCATAATCTCTTTCCCAGCCAGGATACCAAGTCTGGACCCAACCTTGTCACTGATTCCGGCAGCTGCTTCAATTCACCAGAGGGGATGGTAGCAATCCTGCTTCTAAAAGAACACCACAAGAGCTTACGTTCAAGACGCCTTGAAGAGAGCCTGAAAGGAAGGTCAAAGGTGAAGAAAAGATAAAGTGCCAAACAAGGAGATCAGTAACATAGGGTCTTCTTGATGAAATCCTAACGTCGATTCTTCAGGATGCAAGCATCATACAAGTAATTGCATTTCCAAAATAGCCACAGTTTTGTTGGTGTTCGTTTGTGCATGTGTGCCTGTGTTTGTGGGTGGGTGTGTGTGTGCGTGCAGTGTGGATTTTATTTTATTTTGCTTTGTTTTTAGGTCAGATCACTGTGCATCTAAAAGCCTTATTCACTTGTCCCTGTCCAGAGTACTTTGTCTTACACAGGCCGCATTACTCTTGTAAACAGAGGCTGCATCAAAGTGAGAGCAGAGAGAGTCACATCAGTGGATTAAAGCCTTCTGCATGATAAAGTAGCTACCTAGCGGGGGATAAACTTAATATGTGAAAGAATGTTATTGAGAGGAATAAAGTACCAAAACTCTGTCATTCTCTTCGTAATGTCCTAATCTAATGCCTGACACTGGGCCTTAGGCCAGGGTTAGTGTTAATCAATGAAATACCCATCTGTGTTCCCTGTGCTTATTGCTATTTAAAACTAGCCTAAACTCAATTATTGTCCCTTAGAGACCAAGACGGGATATTAAGTTTGGGATTGAAAGGAACTGTGTCCCACAAAGAAATCCCAGCGTTAAAATGCAGAGGTGTCAACATCGCTAACTAAATTTCAGCTGAACAGAGATTAAACACTGATTCTTAGAACATGAAAACTCGCATAGATTACATCTGGTTAAAACTCCTTGTTTGAAAATAGCTAAATTCTGGTAAACAGAGTAAGCAATCCAAGTATATTATGCTTCTTACAATGAAATAGATTGTTTATGTCTCCTGTAACTTGTAGAACAGAATAAATACACAGGATCCTATTAAGCTCAAACAAAGAGTCAGATCTTAGGTAAAAAAAGAATAAGAGATCAACATTCTCAAATTCATAATAACTGCTAAAATCACAATGACTTTTTGAAGGATGTTAAATTTATGCCTTCAATAACTAAAAGGTATCATCCAAAACTGCTTTATTCATAATTAAATTAAAAGATATTTTTAAAAAGGGAAAAGAAATTAAAAGTTATTTTAAAAAAGGGAAAGAGGAAAGGAGGAGAGATCAAGAAAGAGGAATAATCTTACTGTTCAAGGATGCCCATAATTGCCTTATTAATACTTGAGGATAAAATAACAGCTTTTCACATTTTTATTCTTCTCTATTTTGTACCTAGGTTTAATGGCAGATTGCTTTCAGACCAGAGCAAATGCCCTAAAACCAGGTCTCATGGCATGGATGTATAATATGTATTGAATATCCTGTTGAGAAATTTTGAAATCAACAGAAAAACAGCTCTTTAAATGTGTTAGAAAGTTAGTCTACATATGAGTCAATATGCTTTTATTATATTTCTTGAGATTACATGTTTAAATGCACATATTTATATGATACTACTTCATAAGTTAATAATAAAATTATAATTAAGAACCTCACCTGCTAACGACTGGAACAAAAGAATCCTCATTCCTTGTTGGAAGACTAGCCCTACCAGGTACTAATTAATGCCCATTACTAATACTAATTAAAACAGGCATGATTATAGCACAAGAATAGACTGACAAGTCAATGGAACAGAATAGGTGGCTCAGAAATAAATCATATAAGTATGTGATATATGGTGGAGAAAACATTACACGTCAAGAGAGGAGAGAAACACTAACTCCACAAACAATGTTATTACTCATTAAGAAAGGAAGCCAGTTAGTCATTATCTTGTACCATGTATCTGCATAAATTCTAAGTGAATAAAAACAGTTCAGTTGTTTTTAAAAATTAATCTATCAAGAAATAGAAGAAGTAATATAAAATATCAAAGTTTTAGAGAGAGAACAGTCTAAGCTTAAAAACAATAAAAGAAATTACCAAGTAAAAGCTGTTTGATTTCACTACATATACATTGTAAATCATTCAAAAGAATTAAAATTGGAAAGTAAACTGCAAATTAGGGAGATGTTTGTAGCAAATACTAAATGTAAAAGGCCTAGTATCTTATTCATTGATAAGAAAGAACGATAAACTTCTATAGAACACAACACAGTGAGATATTTTTCAGTTCTGTAATCAAAACCGATTGTACTTAAAATTATCTTTAGTCAAGGCCAAAACTCATCTAAATTAATATCAGCATCATGGGCAAATGTAATTTTTAGAGGCTTTGTTTTTGTCTCATCTCATAGACTGGCTGTGTCAAACAACGGCCCAAGGTTGGAAGCTGTTTTCAACAGTTCAAAAACATTTATCCTAGCTATCCATTTTTTTACTTTGGTTAACACTAACAAGTAAGTATCTGACTCCTTAGTGCAGCAACCAGCAGCTCGCCAATGGGGTAACTTTTTGCACTTTTTCAGAAGGAGATGAAGTAAGTAAGAAGAAAGAGAGAGTTAAAATGACTCTTGGAAATTTCACCAAACAGCTTTGCCCATGAAGTTTCAGGAAGTTCAGCCAAATCTGCTCAATCCCCTGCTTCAAATAAAACTTCTCATTGATATCCACTGAACTGGTCAGGCACTCAGAAACCAAGAAGAGAAAAATAAATATGAAACACATTTCAACGTGTTGCTATTAATATACAAAATTATAACTTCAGCCATCTTACTATTATGCCAGAGAACAGTACATAATAGGGTGATCCCTTTTTCCATACAACAAATAGAAAGTGGCCTTTGTAAAAGCCAGTTATTCAAGCACAGCCAATATAAGGGCACAGTACCATGTGTCAGAGCCAGAGAGGGAAAGGGTTCCAAAGTCAAGAGCATGTGAAATAGCCTCCAAATGTCAGACTGAAAAAAAAAATGAAAGAAAAAGATTGTTATCTTTCAGGGACTGAAGTGGGAGCTGAAGTGCTTTCCCTCAATTAGGCAAAGTATGGTGCAGCTGATTAACCTGAATGTTACCTTGGTAACCCAAGAATTACACTGTAAATGAAATATGTTCAGTGATAGGTACCTTTAATCAGACAAGAGCCACATGAGCATTTTGAGGAAGAGAGTCGTAAATCTTAGGTTTCTAGCACTTTAATTATTCATGAAATAACAGTCTTTTCTGACAAGAGGCAAGCATGGCCACAAGTTATTAAATAAGCAGTAACAGAACATGTGCTTTAGTGTAACCATGAAACATCCAAGGCTCACTCTAGGCTTGATAATTATTTAACAGTGCCTGTGGAATATAGTTATTATAACATTGACAGACATATATAAAGCAGAGATTATGAAAATGCCTTGTGTGGTTTTTTTTTTTTCTTCCAGTCGAGCCTATGTTTTAAACGGCTATGCTGCAATAAATCAAAAAAAAAGTATTGCTTTTCTTCTTAAAAACCCTCAATACAGAAAAATAATCACCGAGAGTATTTGTTGCGCTGACATTCTTTATATACTACCCATCACTCAAAGCAGCTCCATACACCAGATAAAGTATAAATCCTGCAGTGTGTGTGTGTGTGTGAGTGTGTGTTACAATTTTTCCTCTATAATAAAATCAGTACCAGCTATTAAAAACCATTAAGTCCTAGGCTCCCCTCCTGCTTTGTACTTCTGTTGAATTCTTAAAATTTCTCTTGGCCTTCCATGGTGCTGGGAGCACTGACAAACATTTGAAAACTAAAAGGAGCTTTTAAAGTGCTCAAAACTGCCTCCAGGACATGCTTGTGACCTTTATCTTGAACTTGAGTCTAAAGAGTAAGGTCCTAAGGCCATATTTAGAGCTTTAAAGACACACTTTAAAATTGATGGTGAGTCTTTTAAAACCTGTGATCAGGTGAAGAGAAAGGTCAGCTATTCATCCTTCTTTGTGACTCTGTCTTTGCCAAGGGACACTCCTTCCAAAGACCTCACATCCTGTGGTTCTATTAGAGAAAGAGACAGACAGAGAGACAAACATATACCCAATTCCCTTCTCTCTTGAGGATGCTGATATTATCCCTTTAGTCCTTAAACATGTATTACCCTAAGAAAGTGTTTCTCAAAGTGTATTCTGGAGAATTCTCTGTGAGGTAATTATAGGATAGCTGCATCAAAAGGGTCTCGGGCCAAATGAAATACTGAGTTAAACAAAGTTTAACATGTTTCTTTCATAAGGACGTTTTGGAACCTTTTGTGCTAGTATTCTTTAGCCTCCTGCCAGATGTTGAATATCTGGTGGGGAACAACCGGCCATGATCCCTGCCACCAAGGAGGAAGATTTTCAGGCAGCCCACTCGAAAGTATAGGTTCAAATGGCATCTTGCACTTCATTTTGCAAGGTCTTTGGGTATCCCATGCACAATAGACTTGGGATGTGGTGGGTAGTGATAACCCCAATTACCTTTACAAATTGACTTGTGTTTAGTATCACGTCCTGAGCAGCTCAGTCTTAAAAAGAATGACAAGTCCTCTTCTACTTGTCTCTCTCATCCTCAAAGCCAGTTGTTACCAAAGCCTCACAGTCTTTGTTCCACTTCCATGCTAATGCCCCGTCCTTGTTTACTAAATTTTTAGTTCTTCTCATGTAGACCAATAATATTACCTCTTACCTAGTCCCCCATCCCAAGACCCCCACCTCCCCTAAACACTGACACACACACTCCTGCTCTCATAGACGACATCTAAGATATCCTACACACTGCTCCCAGAGTTTTCTTAGCCTCTTACTTTGGTGTGCAAAGACCTCAAGGATTTAACTCCAAAAATCAGTGCTTCCCATCTTATCTTACAACAACAGTCCTCTCCTTCCTTCCCCTGGCTTTTACTCTGTAAGTTTCAGCAACATCAATCTATGTAAGAACCGCAAACTTGCCAGGAGAGTTTTGCCCCATACATACCAAGTGAAATGCCATCCAGTTTTCCAGCTTAAATCTCACAACTTGCATGAAGTCTCTCCTGACCCTCACCTTCAGAATTACCTTCTCTTTCTGTGCTCCTATAACACTTTTACTTGTATTTCTAGCCTGGCACTTTTCACAGTTTACCCTGTATTTAAAGTTGTTTTATGTATTTGTCAGTCTCACCTCCAATTTGGTGAGACGCTGAAAAACAAAGACAGTATCTGCTAGCAGACACATAGTAGGCACTCATTACATGTTTGTTGGACTGACTGGAAACACACATACTAGAGAGACTTTGGTTCAAAATGGGATTTATAACAGAGTTGCAAGCAGTCATCATTAGTATAAAAACAACTTCTCCAAGGCTGAGCAGAAATGCTCAACCAGACAGACTGATAAATTCAAGTGTTATAGAGAGAATAGTAAAAAATTTCAGGTTCACTTAAAAAAAATAACACCACTCCTTAAAAATATAATGTGCCATTTTCAGTTGGAATAGATGTCTTTAGTGTCCATGAAACAGAAAACATTGGGGGGAAAGAAATAGAAGTAGTATATCAACAGTCAATTGAAACATAATTCATTTTCCACCACGTACACATCACATGCAATGATGTCTTCCATATAGGGTCATTGCTTCTCTCCGCTTTAATCACCTAGGGATTGAGACAGTCCACAGGGTCCTACTCTAATGAGATCAGAAGACATACTTTGTGGCAGAGGTAGCTAATTCTGGCTAATATCTACTCTCTCCTTCTTTTCCTTAACAAAACCCCCTCTGTGGTTTTAGCTAGGCCCAGCTAGGGATATTTTCTAGCATTCCATTAAAGTTGGTGTGGCCTTAAAGTTACTTCTGGTCAATAAGATTTAAGCAAAAGTGGTTTGTGCAACTTCCAGGTCATGCCCTTACAAGGAAACTGCTTACC
This sequence comes from Rhinolophus hipposideros, assembly GCF_964194185.1. NCBI lineage: Eukaryota > Metazoa > Chordata > Mammalia > Chiroptera > Rhinolophidae > Rhinolophus > Rhinolophus hipposideros. Next base: position 27,622,237 of record NC_138054.1, on the reverse strand, counting down.
CTCCATGTCCTCTTTCCCAGTCCTTGTGGAGTAAGACCCTGGTACGAGGTGGTGAGCCTGCCTTGGAGATAAGGTCCACGCCCTAGAGAAGAACGGCACAGCATGAGAGAAACCATGTAGGCATTTACTACCTCATGGAATAAAGCTGTCCTTCTCCTCCAAACAGCTAGCCACCAGCTCAAACTTCCACGTAAGAAATGCCTTTACAATTTTGTTTAATAAGCATTCATCATTTCACTTTCTGATAGCAGCCAAACCAATATCTGACTTAACAAACATCCACACCTATGCCCATGGTGTTAGGTCTCTGAATGTTAGGTCTCTGAGATCTTGACTTACAGACAACAAAATGTCTGTTGGCCTGCACCTGCAGACAGAGCCAAACTTGCAATAACAGAAAACACCACAAAACAGCTACTGGCTTGCAGGCAGTCAACATTTTCTGTTCAAACAATGCTACCCTGTCAGCACAGCCCCTATTAAACCCTCCTCACCACCCCCCTTGGGGCTGCAAGGCTCCTTTAGGCATGCAGCCTGGACTGCAGCGGTCTTTGTTCAGTCCGATATACTTTTCTCTCTTACAATAAAAACTTTCTTAACTTGCCTGACCATGCGCGTATCGGCCTAGCTATCACATGGCACCTGAAAAACTCTAGCTCCAAAAGTGGCATCTCTTACCAGGAAGGGTACAGCACGAGCAACACACAGGCATGGGGCTGTTTACCAGGTTAGTCAGTTATCCCCAAAGGAGAGAACAAAGCCCAAGAGAAAGGATCATAGAATAGGTATATTTTGATGCTAGAGAGGAAATTGGAAAAGCCAGAAGAATGGGGTCCTAGTGTAAGGTGCTCTGTATGGCTCTAGAACAAAGACATGGAAGAAAAGAAAGAAGCAACAAGAATGGAAAAGTTGAAGGCAAGTTAACCTACTCCCGAGTTTTATCAGATGATCATGCAATTGTTCACTACACTGAGAGCTCTTTGAGGGGAGTGTTATTTTTTTTCTTTTCTATATTCCCTGGTGCATTGTAGGCAAACAATAAATGTTGTTCAAACAGTAGAATAAACAAATAGCCAACTGATAGTAGCTGATCAATTTTCTTGTTCAGTACCTAATTTCCTGTTAATCATTCATTCATCATAATATCTCAATGGGAACTTTAAAAAGAACTATAATACTTTTGAATGTGCTGCACACCTGGGGTAGAAATGAAATCCTCAAGTGTCTACTTGACAGAGTGATATCGGGAAGCAACAGGGAGCAGCCAGAAAGGCAGGTAGCAGATGCCAAAATTAGGAGGCAGTTTACACTCTTCCAGACGAAGAACTGTAAAAGGAGTGATGGATTGCAGCACAAATAGAAACCTTTAACTAGGTTTCGCTCAGCATGGCATCAAGCAAGTAGCATCGACTGCATTCAGCGGAGTAAAAAAAGTATCTCTATGCTGAGATGTCAGCTTGTAAAAGTGTCAGTCTCTAAAATAAATCAAGTAGCAATAGAAAACATATAAATAACTACACTTGATGCCAGCGACACTAAGCAAGAAAAAAAAGCCATCTTAAAGGAATTTTCCTTGTTAACCACACAGTGAGTCAGGCTTAGCTGGAGGGTTTTCTAGATTAGCAAATGAAGTTTTCCAGTTTTAGATAAAGTAGACGGTTGTTGCAGGGTCTGAAGGAAAGGACACTGTTGGGGAAGGGCAAAATCTGGGATTTTGCCTTAATTCTATTAATATAATGCAACTTACGTCTCTCAAGAATTTTTACCCAGTGCTTTCCTCATAAAAGGAAGACTAAGAACTTAGTTCTTTCCTTTCCTTTGCTGCATCACACCTGCTCACATAATTTAAGAACGTGACATTGACATCACAATCATAAGCTCAAATTCTAGGGATAGGGCCAAACTATTGCCTAGAGAATAAAAGTACAAGACTTCAGGGAGGCCAGGAGGGGTCTTCCATCCCAAATACACCCAACCATATTCTCAGCAGTGCTAAAAAGTCCTTTAACAGGGTCTTACATTCTATAGCATAAAATGCAAATGTACCCAAAAGGGACATTTCACAGACCTAAGGATGTGGCATGATGGGGCAGATGAGACCATCAGCTTTAGGACCAAGAGATCTGGGTTCAAATTCTAGTGTAACCTTTTACTAAGTGTGTGACTTCAATTACCGTGTTTCCCCAAAAATAAGACCTAACCGGACCATCAGCTCTAATGTGTCTTTTGGAGCAAAATTTAATATAAGGCCCGGTCTTATTTTACTATAATATAAGACCCAGTCTTTAATATAATATAACATAACAACATAACATAACATAACATAACATAACATCACATCACAACACAACACAACACAACACAACATAACATAACATAACATAGCATAACATAATAGCGGTTCTTATGTTAATTTTTGCTCCAAAAGACGCATTAGAGCTGATGCTCTGGCTAAGTCTTAGTTTTGGGGAAACACGGTAAGTCCCAGTTTCCTCATTTGTAAAATGAGTCAGAGGCATTAGAGGTGGAACATCTATAGGTCAGCTGGGAGAAATAAGTGATAGAAACAGGTTATGTATTGCACAGTAAGAAAATACTTTTTCCAAGCATGGGTAGGGACAGAGCCTTGGCAAGCTAACAGAAATTCTGTTTGTCTGCAGGTGGGTGAGAGGAGAAATAATCTTATCATTATTGCAAAATCAGAAGAGCTTTGTTTATTTCCTTCTCTGTGTTTCCAAATCTCAAATCTTGCTTCCAAAGGTTGGAGCTCTTCAGAGTCCTCCGTAGTCAATGGGAAGACTTAATCAACTTTTAAGTGAATTTCATGATATTGAACCTTAACTTTATCCAGTTGATTACTTTAGCTCTGAGTTACTACTGAAAACTGTGTGGCACCATATTTGAAAGGTGAGGATAGGAGGTCAAGAATTGAGAATGTTTATCTCCCATCTCCACTCCCTTACCCTCCCCAAGGAATCACATTTGCTACAAGTTCTCTAAGTACCTATATTCATAAGTTCCACTGAAATGTCTACTTTATGATATTAATTCGTGAGGATATTTACTACTCAGGTGATTTAAATCCTGAATTTTCAGCTGCATTTGAAAGAAGCATTTAGGATTAAATTAGTTATATGACTATTTCTGAAATACATATCTATATTTATATACTCCTTATTTAAAAATATACACTTCCTTAAAATTATCACCTCCAGTGATCTGATCCTATTCTGTCAAATGGCTTCTATTGTAGAATGTTCCCTTCTATTATAAAATGTCCCTTAATTATGACTTTATTCTCTTTCTTAGGCCTTCTCCTAAACTAATAATCCAAACAATTATAATTAGAAAATTTTCTAGGTTGGAATAGTCAAGCTGGTGGCAGGTCACCTACTGCATCTAAAGTAATTACTTAATGGTGAATAATTCGACTGGCTCAGGCCAACAGATTCTTTAATAACATTCCTAAATTACTGTCTTCTTCACTAAACATATAGATTTTCTTTCATGCAAATATTCTTCTACTAGTATTACTTCTATCTTGCTGTAACTGAGCAATTCTGTGTAGGTAACAAGAGTCCAATGCATTATGCATGTTCTATTGTGGTAATAAATAAAAGGATTAACTTGTTTACAGTTACCAGTGTGGTCTGTTAATTTGGCATTTCATCTGGTTATGTCTGACTGCAGAGACTAAAAGGAAGCCTGCCTTTATTTTTCTTTTTCTAGAAACATAAAATGAACAGGTTGATTCCTCTACTATTCAACTTTAGTAATTGAAATGAAAAATATGAATGTAGGTCTTTACTTTTTCTTCTCAGTCCATTCAGCATCATTGCTGGATATTTTCATGGCTGAACAACATCTTGGTTAGTTTTATGACTATTTACTATTATGACTCTCACAACTTGCAGAAAATACTTAGCCAAAAAAAAGAAAAGAGTCAAGGTAAAAGTAAGAGTCCCTACATTATAATTTCAAAAACAAAGTCTTGATCATAATATTTACAACCTTAACCCTGGAAGGAGAGAGCTCCTTTTCCTGGGCCATCTAGAAAGCAGAGGCTGCTTAAGATGTCTTTCAAATATGCTTCATGAAACCTGATGATATCCTGATATTCATTCCTAAAACCTCCAGAAAATTTCCTGCTGCGGTCTAATTCAAATATAAACTTCACTCTTATATAGTCAAATTTTTCAAACACATTATTTTTCCTTTAATTTTCTTTCATCTGTTGTTTTCTTTTTCCCACTCCTTCAAAGAGCTTTTATGGACTTTCTTATGACACTACATCTACAATCACCTTGTTTTCCGTATACAGTGGAACCTCGGTTTTCGAATGTCTCCATTGATGAACATTTTGGTTTATGAACACTGTAAACCGGAAGTAAATTCTTCAGTTTTTGAAAACAACTCAGAAGTCGAACATGTCACACGGCTTCCACTGAGTGCAAGACCCTGAGGCCTAGCTGTCGGCTGTTTTCGAATGTTTCAGAATTCGTGGATTACCTTTGAAAACCGAGGTACCACTGTATAAACTCTTTAACATTTCTCCCATAAGATCTTTGCAGAACTACTAGGATACACCCAAAGCACAACCAAAGGAAGCTGCCACCTGCAACAAGAATGAATAGCCTTTCGAGTCCCTTTTAACCAAGGATCTATGATTCTTTTATTCCATTTATGTACCTAGACCTTGAACTACGGCTAAAGCCAGTGGGACAGAAAAGATGACACAAATTGTTAAAATTAAAGTCACCACTAGAAGACTAAGGATAACCCCAAATGAGACACTTAAGACACAGAGAATTATGATCACATTGCCTTTATGTCTCATGTATCTGTAACATTTTCTGAATGAAAGGCAGGGCCACCAGAAAAAGACCAGCATTTATACTCCTTTGAACTGCTTTGTATTTAGCATGAATCTTGCAAAGCTCAGTTTCCTAAAATATTTAAGGGGAAATAAATCTTACATCTTTTCTACGAGCTATCTAATACTTTGTGCATTACAAACTGAGTTAAGGGAAATACAAGAAAAGGATAAGAGGTGACCAGCTGTCCACATCTGGCACAAGCCAACAGAGCTAATATTTGTTGAATGTTCACTGTGTGACAGACATAAGGTCAGGGTTTCAAAGGCATTACCTCATTTATCCTCAAACAACCCTGTGAGATGGATACTGCTTTCATTCTCATATTACAAATGAGGAAACTGAGACTTGGAAAAGTTAGGTGATTTGCTCCATTCCAAACAGCTATAGAAGTGGAGCCTGGATCTAAACCCAGATCTAGCCACTCTAGAACCCAAGCTCTAACTACTCCTTAAAACTGAACGACTTTAAGGTTTGAAGCTAACGTCCAAAATATTTATTATGATTCCATCCTACTTGTTAGTCAATGTTAATCACACTAACGGGGCCCCAGGTTTTCAGCTTAGGCTAGAACTCAGTGTATATTCTATAAATTATAAATTAGAGCATTATGATGAATCCTTCCCCCAAGAATTGCCAAAGCAAATCCAATGTAAGTCCAGCTGCCAGGACTATTACGTCATCAAATAAATCCAACACCAAATATGATCTTCAAGTTTTGCCAGCCTTGTGACCCTGTACATATGGCAGCCTTGCTCCCTAGCAGGAGAAACATAGGGGGAAACAACTTGAGTGATGAAAACCAGCAGGCATTTAAATACTTCCACTCAGACGGCAGGTAGCTTGTTACCTGAAATGCCCAGGATCCATCACTTGGCAATGAGAGCACGAATAGCAGACGCTGATTTCAGAACCCAGCAGGAAAATACCACTGTGTACAAAAATTCACGGTGGAGAGAGACATTTTGTGTCAGATCTGGGGTACCTATAGTACACCACATCCTCCTCCATCTTATGCCTCCCTCATAATAATAAGCTCAGAACTTTTCTCAAGATATCTGAACTGGTCCAGTCCCCTCTCTCTCCTACCACTTTGGAGAGCTGCAACACAGCAGGGCCTTAGGGAATCACAGCAAGCAACAGAGAATTGTTGATGTATTGGCTTTATGTAGGGCTATGAAAATCCCCTGACTCAGATCACCAGCTTTCCAGGAGACTGAAGGAGGGCACTGTGATATGTGACAATTTGCCTGTTAACCAGGAAACTTGATTAGCAAGGAACCTTATTAACCTGATGATTTAGGATTAAATAACACTATAATTCAGGTGTTGTTCTCTCTCTCTCTCTCTCTTTCTCCCTCCCTCCCTCCCTCCTTCCCTCCCTCCTGCCTTTGGGAAGCAACAGTAGGCTAATCAATAAAGTTCTCCTATTTTTACAAAGAACTGACAGAATTATTACAAACCACTAAGATTCCAGACAATACTGTAAGTTTAGGCTCTACTTTGGAAGGTTTTGCATATCACTCATTTGCAGATCACTCACTTGAATAAAGGCTAGTTGACCATTATGAGTTTAGATGATCTGATCTCCATTAGAGCTGCCAAAAGCATCAAAAACCAATAAATCAGCAGAGTGAAAAAAAAAGAGGTGGCTCCTGCCAACCATCTATGTTCTCCCTCACTGTAGAGATAAATACAACCTTCCTTTGTAACAGATGGTGAGGAATGTTGTCGGTTGCTTCTTTGAGGGAAGGAGGAGGGAGTATCATTGTTGTAAAAGAATTTTATGTCTAGTTGATTTGACTGCAAGGAACAGAACATCACTCAAAACTGACTCAAGGAAATGTTGGGTAGATGACAAGTAAGTTAACATAAGGATACACTGGAGAAATAGCACAGATAGTGATCTTACAGGAATCCGAGAACTGGAACAGGCTTCAGTGGGAGTAATTCCTGAGGGCTCTGGGGAACAACTCATCTCTCATTCATACTGATTGGTGGCTCACTCTCCTCACCATCTGCCAACTTCCTTGGTTTTCCTCAGCCTGCACATGGTCCATCATGGCCTTTTTCTGCCTCATGACATCTCTTAATGTGTCCTGATCTGTAGAACCTTCTCACCAGCAACTTGTTCAGTTCCTTCAAAAAAGCAAATCGCCCAATGTATTTTTCAGATCTGGTCTCAGGTCTGTCTCTTCCATGATCTTCTCCTGATACCTGGCTGAAATTAATCTGTCTCCATATAAAACAAAAGAGATAATTATTAGCCAGATATCTGCTTGGGAGGTGAAGGACTGAGAAAAGTGAGGGGGTCCATTGTGCATTTTGTTGACATTATAAATACTTTCTTTTCTCTTTATTTGATGTTGTAGTCCTACCTGATCTTTTACCTAAATTGGTAAATGACCTATGCAATAAAGTCAGAACTAGGTATTACTTTTGACCCTAATCTACAACTTGGGACAAACAACTTCAGTGAGTCTATCTGTAAGTGGGAGAATATTCCTTAGTTGTCTTTTGCTCTTTCATAAAATGGCCAGGAGATGAACTGGGATCAGCCCCTGGAAAATCAGGTGAGAGTCTCAGTAGGTAAGAGGAATTGCTGTGTTCCCCATATCACCTGACGGGAGGATTTTCTGGAATCATAGCTTCTGCTCATTTCCTCTAAGAGCATTGGCAAGGTCCCACATCTAGGTATATATATACTGAAAATCCGTCTCCTGACAGCTTTCTAGACTGGGCTCCCAAGATAAGTAATTAGCATGGAAAATGATATGAGCCCCAAATCTAGATTCTTGTTTTGCTAAGTATTCCTCCTTTTTGCCTGTATAATTTTTGATGTGGGCAATTATTTGGAAAAACTATGCACATGGGGATTTTGAAATTCTGAATTCAAATAAAATAGACCTACATAATTAGAACATTAGATAGTATTTTCCAGGAGAATAAACTAGTCTTGAATCTCAGTGACAAGCTCATGGAGCTAAAGCTTAAATCTATCCAGTGCTTTGAATATTGGTATCTTGGGCTAGGGAAAGTGTGTGCTGATGAACTGTAAATGCTAATTGGTAATAATGATAATAATACCTCTTGTTGATTTAGTGCTATATCCTGTTCAAAGTTATTTCAGGACCATTAATGCACAGATTCTCTGAAAAGAAAGGAACAGGAATGGTTAGAGCTCTACGTAGGCTCGTATAATTTGATTAACTCCTCTACCCTCTTTCGGAACATTGCCGAGTTTTTGCAGAGTCGTGTGTTCTATAAAAGAAAAAGTTTGTTAATTTAAAATACTAATTAAAAAATATATGTTGCTACCCAGGCTAACTTGTCCACATAGACAATCTCCATTATTTAAGCTCTAAAAACTTTTGTTTCCATAGCAAAGGGTTTAGGATTCTATAAATTATCCAGACAGATCCCTTCACCCACTTCCATTCTATTTTCATACCCGCTTTAAGTACCTATCCAACAACTGAAGGCAAGGTGAACTAATTAAGGCTTATTTTAAATCATATATGAAGAAGGTTTTAAAATAATGAAATACAAATCATTATTTTTCAGTTCCAGAGATTTATGGAAAGCTTGACGTTAGTAGAAAAAATAAGAAATCAGCAAATATTTATTGACTGTTTGCTGTGTTTATATAAGTTAGATGAGCTATGTAAACGATACAAAAGAAAAGTTCGTGTATCACTTCAAAGTATAGGTATTCCTTATTATATTTAAATACCCCAATCAGTAAGCAATATGTTTCTTGGTGTGTGTACACACACACGATAGACACTCAGTATGAGCACCCAAAATCATTTATTTCCAACCCCTGAATTCACCTACTTGAGTGAAAAGGTAAACATTTTAGACAAAAATAACCCAAAGAAAGGCATACGGCTTTCCCCGTTGACAGAAGATCTGTACATTTTTTCAGTCACATCTGCATCCCCAGAGCCTCACACAGCCTCTACCAAAGCGCCAAGTACTTGTACTATGAGGAATAAAACGAAGGAAGGTGGGAAGGGAGGGAAGGAGGCTAGAGAGATGCGGAAAGTCAGGGAAAACGAAGAGGAAAGAAAGGAGGAAGAAAGAGACAGCCTGGGAATTTCTAGATACAATGCTATGTCTATTGTCAACCCATAATATGTATTCAACTGTTTCTTCACTTTACGGGCTGTATCTTCTGGACTTTGTCGTTCTTAAGACCTCACTCAACATTCCCAAATTCATGATCTGACATCTGAGCTCACTCCTCCCAGCTCATAGCCATGGCTACAGATGTCCTATATAAAACAGCTACAGCTATATTTTAAGGACTCGGGGAGTCCTGCCGAAGTCCAACTTCCTATCTTTAATCTAAACCCTCGGGGCCTGGTGTGCTGGCGTGGTTCTGGTCTGTGACCTCCTCCTGGATCTGCCTCTTCCTCTATCTCCCTCAGAATGACACTCCAACTATACTACCTGGATCTTTTATTTGGGCTACATCCCTGCCTCAACTCTCCCTGTAGGTCAAGGTCTGGAATCCCAGGCCAGTTCTACTCTGGACTCTGGAAAGCAGATCCTGGCTAGTGCCCCAGGTTCTCATTTGTCTGAGAGTAGTGTTACAAGTCTTGGTGTTTCTGAGAATGACTGTTGGCAGGACTATAACCATTAAAAGGTACCGCATGGTCTCTGTTACTTAACTTGTTAGACCTCCTTGCCTCAGTTTCATCATCCAAAAATTATAAATATTATAAATAGCATCTAGTTTACAGGGATGGTCTATAAAAAATTAAACACTTGGCAGGAAGTGCTTTACAAATTGTAACGAAGTACAGACATTAGTGATTTTTTTTAATGAGTTCCTGTGGGATTATATCTGACAAGAGAATAAATAACAAATAAATAAATAAATAAAACTTTGTCCTGTGCCAAATTGCATTCCGTACCAAAACTAGAACTCCTTCTATTGCCAGTGCTATGACATAATGTAATAATATACCTGCAGTGTTTGTTCTAAGATTGACTATTTCTTGTTTGGTTATTTATCTCATGCTCAACAGAAAAATGAGTTTTATGCTTACTACTGTAGTTTGACAAGAGGCCAGAGGATAGTTTAGAAAGAAAACGACAAATGTCATGAAAAGGGAGAGGATGCCATAAATAACATGGAAATGACTCCCATAGAGTATCTGAGACATAGATGGAACTCTCACCATAATTCAGTGGCCGTAGCACAAAGAGCAGTCCTGACTGACACAGGAGGTGTGTGATGATTGGAACATGTGGCTCCAATGAGGCCCACTGTCCATCACGTGAACATCTATGTCCTGGTCAGTGAGGTTTCCTGCTTTCTTATGTGTTCTCAAAAAAAGACCCCACTAAGTGGGTGGGGGATTTTTTTTTTATGTTTTAACTTTACACAATAGTTAAAGCCACTCATCAGAAAGTCCTGACAGCATCTCAGACCTAATTTTAGGAAGACAAGAAACTCAAGAGTCCATTATTTCAGAGAGAAAACCCGCATCTGAGAGCGCTCAGCACCATCAGTACAGTTATTTCTGAGGTTAAACCAAATAAAACCTTCAAAAGTGTGAGTAACTGCCCTGAAATTTCTTTTCCTGTCAGGAGCACTAATACTAAATTAGATTTAGGATTGCAGATGTAAGAAATCACTGTGGAAACTTTTCCTTCTCTTTTTCCAAGAAATTCTTCATCATAGACATTTGGATTAGCAGCATTGTGTCATTTCTATTACTGGATGTCCAAATTAGTTAAACTATCAGAAGGTATAGTCTTTAAATGTAAGCATATAGTTACCATTGTTCAGAGTTAGTTGTCAAAGTGTAGATGCTAATGTGATCATGCAATACCTGCCTCATTACCTGTCAAGTAAAATCTTCCTAGGTCTGTAGTGTATATTATCATGTCACATCATGTCATGTTTTATATGCGAAAGAATGTTCTATATCTGTAAGATAAGCAATACTTTGCTTTTCAACATTTCCAGGGGCAAAAGACTACGCTTATGAACCAAAAAATCCGCAATGAAAGTTCATGTATTCAACTAGCGCTGATAGAGGTGAGGTACTAAGAAGTGAGGTAGTTTACCCAAGGTCCTAGTGTTAACAAATGGCCCAGTAGAGATTCCAGCCCAGATACCTCTGATCCCAAAGCCCCACTTCTTTCTACTGCTTCACATTGTTGTCCCCTCAGGAATCTCAAAATTCTAAGAGGAGATAGTAAGATGGAGAGGCACAGTCACTCGACAGTCTTCCATTTGTTCAACAAGTATTTACTATATACCTAACCAAGGGACAAGCATTACCTGGAATGGAAAGGAACGGAGGATGTTGGCCAAAAAGATTGACAAAGTACTAGAGGCAGTCACACAAAGAAATCACTGGCATGCATTTGGTAGGCCTCAAACTGAAGGTGACAGTTAAGATACTTCCGGAAGGATAGGTGCAAAAGTGGGGATGGGCCAGGGAGGAGTTTCATTTTAAGAAAAGTGAATATGTTAATGTTACAGAACAGAAGGAGGTCATCCACCCCGTGCTAGCAGAGCCAAACACTAAATTACACCGAGAATTGCAGGGGAGAAAGATTGGCTATTTTCTTATGGATGGCGCCACCCAGGAGAATGGGAAGCTAATGCTCAAAAGTCCGAACTTAACCCATCCAGGGTTCAGGGTGGGTTTTTAAGGGTATAGGACGATCAGGTATGCAGAAGCACTCATGGGGAAAGTTTCAATTGGAGGACCTTGGAGTTTGGCCATTTATGGTAAAGGGCATCAATACAGGGTCTTCTTGGACAATGGGACCTTTGCTTCTGAAAGTGTTCTGGTATTCAAGTTCCGATTATGTCCCAATCATTTGGTTCCATTGGGAGGGGCACGAGACTTTGGTTCTGGGTGCAGCTGGGGGTCAAAGTTCTCTCCTCTGCCCATTTTTGGCCGCATGACTTGCAGTTTTGGTCTGTTCTCTCCAAAAAGCAACTTAGTATCTCATTAAACAGGATAGGGCCATTTTGAGCTGGCTCTGCAGTTACATTAAGGGGTTTAGAGAGAGAGGGAACTATAAATTGTGTGGTGTGAATGAAGTGTAGGTGATTTAAAATGTTGAAAAATGCAGGCTGGAGCTACATCTGACAGAGCATTAAATGCCAGAATAAGAAATTTACGTTTTATTTGTTAGGCAATAGGAAATTATTGAAGATGTTTAGCTGAGGAGTTACTTAAGCAGAGCTATGCTTTACAATAATGAATCTGGAAGATGTGTGTGTGTGTGTGTGTGTGTGTGTGTGTGTAACTGAATGTGGGAAAGAGTCCAGAGGCCAAAAGAATATGACTGAAGCCCAGATGAGAGAGAAGAACATGTCCGGACAGTGACAGTAAACTGGGGCGGGGGGGGAAAGGAGATAGATGAGATGCCTTATATGAATAAGGTAAGAAAATCTACTGCAACAATTTGTAAGCAATGACCTCTAATAAAGAGTATTGTCTAGAAATACAATTAAGTATAAATATAAGCATCCATTTTGATGAGTCTCTATGATGTCTCCACCAGCTCAGCAGTCACTCAAAGCAATCAGCTGCCTGAATATAGAAAATATCAAAAATCCAGGCTCAGTGTCACCTCAGAATTTGTCCCTAGACATGACTCCCTCTTGGTGACATAGGTGCCACGGCTTGCTCTGAGACAGGAAAGAGCAATGATTCCCTCGCTCAGATATATAATGCCACAAGGTCATGATTGGAGAAAGATTATTATTCAAAGCCATATAGGCATACATACGCTAAATCAACCAATAAAGGAGCAAGATGGGTTCAGGGAAGGAGAACACCAGCAGAAAGGAAAGAGACCAAAAAATAGACAGTTATAGTGTGGGCTTCGAGCTTTCTCCAGTGGAGATAGCTGCACGAAATCATCGACTTTTCCACACATCGAACCTCTCCTTCCCACAGCATGCACTGAGAGGCAAGCAGGCTTTTTCTGTCTTTCTTTAATTCATGCCTTTGTGGGGCCTAAAAACTACTTTTCCTCCCACCTTCTAAGTTCTTCTAGCTGAGCTAATAATCAATAATCAACAGAGACAGATTATCAGGTGAAAATCAAATTTTAATATTTGTGCATGGGGAATCCACATAGACATTTAAATTCCAAAGATAGTGGGGCAAAATTGGGTATATACACATATGTCATTTTGGACAAAGGAGAAAAGGGGGAAATGGGGTCTTAGATTTTAAAAATGAAAATGGGTAATTTACAGATAGTTGAACAAGAGTGGAACACATATGGCAGGCAAATGCTTGCTTCAGTGGGACATTGAGGTGCTCTAGCTACCAGCCTTCCTACCTACCATACTTAATTCAAATTAAGCCAATGTGAATATGCTAGGGTTCCCTTCCTGAAGCAGGTTTTTCCATCTGAATCTCTTAGGCAGGAAAGGAGGAGGGACAAAATTTCTTTCTGAGTCTTTTGTTTCTTAATAACCAGCTTAAAATCAATGTCCCATAAGGCAGTTCTAACATGGCAAAACTTTGGTCCCCTTCCCATCAAGCTTCCCACAAATCTAAATGGAACAACACTGTGGCTAGATGCTGGGATTTGGTCCCTGTTCTGAGAAGTCAGTGAAATCTGCCAACGCACAGAATTAAGAGGGCAGCAGCAACAAAGAGAGTGAGTCTACCTGATTCAAATAGAGAAGGAACCTGTGGCTTGGCCTTCCAGCCTGAACCAAATTTGGGGAAGCCCATGATTCCCACCGGACCAGGCTGCAAGGCCAGCCATAGCGGGCTCAGATCACTAGCCCTTTCCTCAACCCAAAAAGTAAACTCTATGCTGAGAGCTTCTTCGACCGTTGTGTTTCTACCCCAGATTGATAAAGAGAGCAGAGGTAAAAAATGAAAGCCCCACGTCCCCTTCTAATAGCATCTTTCTAGAATGTGTCAAATAGGGGTGTGCAGTCTTAAGCAATAAAGGACTCAGTAGGAACTCTAGCATACCAACAGCAAGTTTATCCCAATGAAGAACACTAGCTTACATAATAAAGTTGGGGAAGAATTGTTCTGAGTGGTGTGAGTAGAAATGTTTTGCTGACTGCTGTTGAAATGGGTAACAGACTTTGCATATTATATCACCATTTTTTGTTGTATTTCACATGCAGTGTTTTTCTGCTCTTGACTTTGAGGTGTGAGGGGGAGGCTCTAATCATATGGCCTTGTGCAGATGCTCCATTTGCATTTCTATTAATCCAGGCCCTCCTGGAGATGCTCGAGCAGAGACACAGCATGCTTTGTGTTTGAACTTGTGAGAACCCATACCACCGCTTAATAACTTAATACATATGTATAGCCTCCGTCAGCCAGCCCACTAGGAGGCAGAAGCAGGAGGAGGTGCTACCAGCTTGCAGACTGCAGGGCCCTACGGAAATGTGTTCTGACAGGAAGGCGCACCTTAGCAGCAGCGTTCCTGTGCCTCAATCCCACCCAGCCAACCCACCTGCCTGGTCAGGGAAACCTATTTTTTTTAAGCTTGTACCCAAAAGCATCAGTTCCCAAACTGTGATCAGAAATATCCAGGTGGGGCTGACTGGCTCCTCACAATATTCAACTTTATAACATGGCTGTTTCTTTGTTTCTGGCATGAATTAGGTGACACAAAAATTGTTCAAACAGATAATATAGGGAAGCAGGATAGTGTAGTGTTGAAATCATTAATCAGCTCTATACTCTGGCAGGGATTTTTTTGAACCCCAGATCCATCTCGCACTAGTTAGTTGACCTTAACAAATCACTTAACTTTTCACCTGGTTTTCTCATCTAACAGGGATAGTACCTGCTTGGCAGGGTCATGAGAACTAAAAGAATTTGTACATGGCACCTGCCATGGATTGGGTATTTAATAAATCGTAGCTATGATTATTACGTAATTTTATTGCTAATGCAAAGCTTGCTGATTTTGCCAGTTGATTCATTCATAGACTGTTCTGAGAAGCAGATGAAAGAAATGCAGGATGGGGGATGGTGAATGGCTGTGTCTAGGGAATTTTGCCCTGTTAGATGACACATGAACCAAACTGGTTCTGAGAAAACTCTTGTCTGAAAATTCTGTGAAGAAAAGGTACTCTGTCATTTTTAAATAGATTTAGGGTTTCCACCTGCCTTTTAAATTTTATGTTGGGAAATCTATGAAATTGGCAAACATGAATGAAAACCATTCAAAATTCTCAGAACCCTCTAAAGGAAATCCAAAATAGCAGCCTTGGTGACAATCCTCATTTCTACTAACTATCACAAGAATTACTTTCAACTGATGAGATTACATAGCATTCTAGATAGAAATATCAGCACCTGTTAAGATTTCACTACAATTACATGAATAAGAAATGTTCCGACCTTTGCTTTCTGTATTCCCCTGAAATAAACTGGGAATTTCAGAAGTCAGAAGAATTACAGATTCTCATTTCCCTCGAAAGCGATTTTTTTCAAGTTTTTGTGTTATATTTTTAGGGTCTAACACATTGTGTACATTATTTGATAAAGAGCCAATAGGCAGAATGATGAATGGTGTAGATGATTTTCCAACTGTGTAAATTAGCACCAACCTGGGCCCTTTCAGTACCTGCCTGAAAGGCAGCAGAGAAGAAAGAATTTTAATGAAAATTAAATAGATGGCTGATGGCACTTCTCTAGGTGACCCTCAACTAAATCAGCATTGCTAATATTAGGAGGGAAGAGTAGAGCCAAAGGAAAACATGACTGCCTGTAATTTTTAAAGTCTACCTACAAGGATCATTATGTTCATCTTAGTATTCTGCACAAGACCACATACATATTAGATGTTCAATAATTATGAACAGTAATTTATCTGGGCAGTAATTTAAGGGGTAGTAATTTATCTCTAAAAGGTAACTTCTTATTCATCTGGGTTTCTCCCAGCCTTTACTTTCCTTTAGTCACTCACCTCCTTCGGTGCCTGTGAACATTTTCAAACCACCCACAAAACTAATCAGTAATTTAATTTCTTCTCCCAATACCCAATCACCAGAGAAATAAGGGAAGTTGGTAACGAAGAATAATGCTACCTTTAGCTCCAAATTTATCCCAAAGTCAGAGATTTGGCAATCCTTTTCTGATTCCAGTTTCATTCTGATTTCCGGGAGGTCAGCACCTTTGTACCGATAAAAATGAATGCCGTGTGGGTAATATTTCCATACTTTATTCTCTCCAGAAGCCGCTATTTTTAACCTACTCTCTAGCATCATTCTTTCTGCCAACAAAGCTTATTTTGGGTCAAGTGGCAGTAACTGTACCTACATAGCTTCTTTCTTAGATTATGTTCAAGAATGCTAAGAGAAAAACATAGCACTCGGCTTCAGAAAGCAGAACCAAACCCAATGTGGACTCTAAAGTCAGACTCCCCGGATTCAATTCCCAGCTCTAGAATCTACTAGCTGTTTAAATAAACAAGTCATTTGTTGTCTTTACAACTCAGTGGCTTTTTGATAAAACGGGGATAATAGTAGTAGCTCCCATAGAGTTGTTGGGGTTATGAAATGAGTTAATACATACAAAGTTCTTGGAATAATGCCGAGCACATAGTAAGTGTTCAATTAGTACTTTCTAGCATTATCATCAGTCTTATTATTTATTATTATTATTTTACAGATATATATGATTCATTTCTTTTCCTTCATATTTTAGGAATATTTTCTTGACACTCTTGTGCATCACTTAAATTTATTTTGTGATAATCTAGAGCCATTTATTGTTACCACATTTACTCCACAAGTAGGTCAAATTTTTAAAAATTGTTTTCTTTATACTAAGGTAACATCTGGATTCTCTGAAGTTGTTCTGAAATGCCTAAATGTCTCCCTGTGACCTTCACACTCATAGAATTATTATCGGTCCTTATTATATACCAGCAAGGATGAGTTTCAGTTTGCTGTTATTTAGTAAATGGCTAAATAGAGCGCTGTGACTAAAGCTGTCAATTAATCAGAATCCATTTTTAATGCTTTACTTGGGGAGTGGGGGAGGAAAGAGCTACACATACCTTAATCCAGTGGAAGGACCCAGGACAGGAGCCGGCCAGTAACCAGGAAGCCAACATGGAAATATCGGAGGATAAGAGTAAAGCTGACCAGGGCAGAAGATAAACAGGGAAAGGCAGAATGAGGTTGAAGTTCAAAGTGGAGGATCCTGTGACAAAGCCAGATGGACGACATTCTAACATCAACTGTCACTTCAGAAGGCCTGTGTCCTGCCTTTCCTCTAAGCCATGCTTTGGAAAACTTCAATTATTCCTTGGTTATTTGGACAAATCCCAAGGAATCAAGGATTTGTTAAAAAGAAAAGAAGGAGAGAAGGAACGAAAAAAGGGAGGAAGAAGGGAGAGAGAGAGGAAGATAAACTGTCCAGTACATATCCTGAATTCAGTACAATTTCATCCTAATCTGCTGTACTTTCTGCATATATAATTCGTTATGATAATAAAATGAATTTTCATAATGATGGCACTGAGTCATAAGATATTCAGGGGGTGAAGATTAAAATAAATCATGATATGACAATTAAAATGTGCAGGAAGTGATCTAAAATGTTTTAGCCACAAAGGTTAAAAAAGGATTTTCTAACTAAATCTAAGTAATCCAAGATTTCAGTAATTAGAATAGGGATGGCAAAAAGGCTTCATCTCACATAACAACTGCAATTGATTGGTAGGGGCTGCCTGAAATACTGTGTTGAGGAGGCTTCTGAGGCCAATCCAAGTTGAGGAGGAAAAAGCATTGTGAATAATTAGTTATATGCACCAAGGGTGATATTTGTGGAATACCTTCTATGTTTTCACTGTTCTGGGCTGTGAATACGACAGTCTCTGAGAAATCTAGTTTTTGCTCTATATGTCACCACTAATGTTAAACAAATAGTTAATGTCTATTAGGTTGGTGCAAAAGCAATTGTGGCTTTTGCAATTATTTTTAACCTTTTAAACTGCGATTACTTTTGCACCAACCTAATAATACTATTAGTCTGAGGAGCTTTTTACACACTTTTCAGTAAAAAGTTAAGTTCCAGAAAACTCCTACTTAAAATGAGACAGCATCTTCAGTCACATGATGCACTTTTTTCCTAATTTAGGAACTTTGATCTTGTCTTCCCAGAATTTTAAACTCTAGCTCACCTCTGGTGAGCATTACAATGTTTTGCGAGGTAACAGATAACCATGGCCATCACGTCCAGATGCTCCACCAGCCCCATCAGCAACCA
Source organism: Rhinolophus hipposideros (assembly GCF_964194185.1). NCBI lineage: Eukaryota > Metazoa > Chordata > Mammalia > Chiroptera > Rhinolophidae > Rhinolophus > Rhinolophus hipposideros. The sequence goes on along the minus strand of NC_138054.1, from coordinate 27,604,113 downwards.
TAAAGTCAAAGTCGCTGTAGCCTCACGTTCCTGACACTAAAATCTACAGGAGTTTGCAACTTAGGTACATCCTACTTTAGTTGGTGAAGGTCCTGAAATTTCAAATGCTGGGGTCCCCAATTATTCTTAAATTAGGCATCTAATTCCACATCTCAGAGATAAACCATTTTATTATTTAGATTAGTAGCCCTTAGCTTTTTGACCTTCTGTGCATGTTTAAGAGTCTTTTCAGTTTGGCTTCTCTTTAATTAGGAGGAAAAGTCTTGTGTTTTAAGAATGTCACTGTAAAACAATGTGAATTTTACATCACACATTTGCCTTGAAGCACCGGCAATAAACTCATCTTTATAAATCAAAACAAATATGAATTTAAAACCAACCAGCCATTAGGTTCTATACCCCAAATTATGTTGTTCTTGACCCTGTTGGTATAAAACCTCAAATTCCTTTGTTGAAGATGGTTTCCTACGATAATACTTGATTCTCACAAATCTATTTCTGGGAAGTTCAAAAGGGGCAAAAACAAAATTTGCAGAAAAGCACCAAATTAGCAATTAAAGTCTCTACTGTAAGACCTAAACTGTAACACTCCATTCCGAAAGATTAAATATTAAGCCATTGAAACAATTTATTCAATTCCATAGAACAGAAAGGGCAGCAGAGGAAAAGTGCAAACTTCAATGTTAGTTGCCAAGTTTAGTGTTGCTTACAGTTTTCTTCTTTACTCTAAATCCTGTTACAAATAATGCAAACCTGTTTTTATTAATTTACATTAAGTTCATTTAACACTGATGAAACAGACCAGAAATGTATAATGAGGAACATTTAACAAGCTCCCGCATTAGGGCTAATCATGCTCTGTTTACGAGAGCTTATTTCATTCTTGGAAAATATCCTGGTAGAAAGCCCTATTCGTATTTAACAAGTAAAAAGGAGAGAGTCACCAGCTACTGATAACGAAGAAATGAACAAGCTTAATAATCTCCAATTTGGTTTTCCACTCCACTTAATGATGGAGGCAATTCGAGCTCTGTGGCCAGAGTACATGAGGAAGCATCCACAAGTACTGAAAATTTAATTAAAAGTCAGAAAGCCATTGCAATGAAGACTCAGCAGAAAGCCATTTATTTTTAAAATCTAATATATTCTTCATGACTAAAGGCTAAAGCACATGCTGACTTACACATTTAGCTGTAACTGATTTAAGCTACTTGATGATTTTTTCCCTTCTCTTTTCTTTTTTTTTTCCTCTTTCTTTCTTCTTTTTTTCCCCCTCACAGGGTGGTACTCAATTTGCAACGAAGTAAATTGGCAGAATTTAATTTGGTGGATTTTTTTAACTCTGTGAAAAGAATCCTCATTAAAGCCACACGATCAGTTATAGACTTTTTTCCATCATTAACCAGCCTAACTGCAGGTAAAAGAGATACAATTATGGATTTATATAAATCCTATTGTCAATTTACAGCTAAAGGACTGGTGAGTTACCTCATTTTAAATAGGTTATTTTTCCCCCTTAACCTTTCTTTGTTTTAATGAGGATTCAGTTTGTCACTGTCTGAGAAGTCTGCTAGCAGGAAAGTTTCTCAGAAATTAGAAGAAATAAAAAGTAGGAATGAGATAAGATACTTGGCTAAATTTCAAATTTGTTGGAAGACTCAACATTTGAAATGCATCTCCACAGCAGTGTATTTATTGTCCATCAGATGCCACCTGTCATGCAGAAAGCCAAAACAATGAGAACACTCAAAGAAGGGCTTGAGAATGAAAAGGAGTCAAGAGAAATTTCCCTAGATGGGGTAGAATTGCAAAGAACATTGGGTAAAATTGTGCCTTCCACATGACCTTTGATATGGATATATTTTGCCTAGTTATTTTCTTACCTTGTTCAAAAAAAAAAAATGGCTTCAAAGCAGCTGAGTGCTCCCAACGAAACTTCAGAAAGCAGCACTTCCCACTACCTCAACAGATGTGGCTGGAGCCTCTCTGCTCTCCTGCCCTAAGCTTACCAGGTGGCTGGTGCTGCTCTTAAAACCTATACTCCATCTGGGAAAATGTAATTCTGTGGGAATCAGTCACCAACCACCCACTCATCTCTCTGAGATCAGTTTTTGGGCTTCTGAAGTTCAAAGCATTCTTGGCCCTTTATCTCTCTCCTTCCAGTCTAGAATAAATAGCAAGCCCATTCCCCAAGTTAGCTAATACTAATCCACTGGCATTGATTCAAATGGGGTTACCTCCTATGGCTGGTCATCTCAAAACATTTCCTGCAGAAGAGACAGAAAAGTGCAAATTTTCCTAAGGGGGCAGCACAAATCTCCATACAAGAACATCATTATATCTGGTAGCTGTATTGTATTGGTCAGTAGAAATATGGTGTATGATTATGATTAGCTGGCTTGAAAGAATAAGATAAATACTTTGCACAGGAAACTACTTTGTGACTGTTGTCATCTTGTTATCTTCAGCTATTCTATGCTTCCACATTTAGGCATTAGCCCAGGTAAGCCAGAAAACTAGATTCCACTATTAACTCCCACTTTTTCTGGCACCCCTAAATGTGAAGATTGCAAACTTTTGGGGGATATGACTCATTTGTTTTATTGGACATCCTCATGGGCAAGACTTACAAAATTATGACGCACAGGTATATAACTGACCAAAATAACTAGCTTTCTGCTTCAGCAGAAAGAATGTCTGATTCGTTTTTCATTTTAATTTCCAAATCACCTGAATTCTACTAATATTTGAAATCAACAGCTCTTTCCTATAACTTCCAGAACTTGCTTGGTGCTTGTCCCTCCCTGAGACATTGAAAGCCAAACTATTTCTCATTGCAAACTGAATCCAGTTTCCCTTATCAACAAGCAACCCTTATACTACCTAGCAATCCAGGCTTTATCTGACACTGCCCATATTCAAAGAGTCTCCTACACCTATGTGATCTGCACTAAGGAGGTCTAAACCAGATAAAAACCTTCAGGGCTATGACCCTGACTTTGGACCACTAAAATGTTCAAACTTTTCACAAAGTAACAAGGGACTTTGGTAGTTGGTGTCCAAAATAAAGTGTGATAGTCTATTCCTAACTATCCAAGGTGATGACTCAGGAACCCAAAAAGAACCTACTTTGCCTGTTAATCCCGCAATACCCTTGGTCTGATTTACTGATGTTATAGAGCTTCACACTCACCTCACCTCATCTTATGGCCCTATTGCCATATTGTAATACAACAATCCCCATGACACAAGATTCACATCCATACCAATTGCCTGAACTACCAAGATAGCCCTTAAAGAGGTTGAGCATCTATGACAAACAAGAACCAGGAATTTTAGTTTAGCACCCTATTCCTAAAATATTCTTCAAAGGCATAAAAACATTCAACAATGATAAAATAGGATTTTAACTGAAACAACACCCATCATCAAAATTTTAGGTTCCTCTTCCTTCCTATTACCAATTTTATTACAATACTTCCATCTACACCTTCTTCCACTTAGTTCTATTCTATCTACAATTACCTACCCCAGCATTTCCTCGTTCCTACTCTACCCCAGAAGATGACTAACTACTGGGGCCTCAAAGAGCTACAAATGATATTTATTCTAACTCTTAGTGTCCAAGAGGGAACACAGACAAAGTATGCTGACCAGCAACCCAGTGTGGAAAGAGTCCATGCATGTGGGTGATTTGGTATGACGGCTCAGAGGAGCCAAGGACAGACAGTTGTGTCAGTTTATGTGTATTCTTCATTGCCCACTTGAGGAACCCAGTGGCCTTCTGATAGCAGCCTTCTCCATCACTCATGGTCCTTGCTTCCTTGGTGTTTCTTCTGCTGGCTAGATTTGAACTTACCCTAGCCCGTAAAATCAGTCACAGTCATCCATGTACCACAATGCTAAGTAATGCAAAGATCAAATCTGTGTTTTCTATAGATAACTCTGACTGCGGGAGAACAGACATGAAAGCACTAACATAGAAATCATTAGTCTAAAATGGAAAGTACTAACATGGGAGGGCATGGAGGTGTGGAGGTGTGAGGTTCACTCCTCATATTGCTGGAGTATCAATGAGTGCTTGGATCTGGTTGCTTTTTTATCGTTGGAATGTTAGTACTACCCAGCTTCTCCTTCCACTTATGGTTTTTTCTTGTCTTTGTTTTAAATCTTGATAAATATTTTGTACTGTCTACACTAGAAAGAACACATGGAGACTTGATATGAACAGTTCTATCATGCTTCCAACCTTACCAAAAACAGTAAGTGTTTTCTTTGATAGATGGGGCAGTTGTATATCCCCAGGGATGCACTACGCTATGGGGTCTAGATGAAAAAAATGTTGAAAGACTTTTGCAATAATTTATATAAGGCTTAATGAGCATCTTACTAGTGTACAAATGGAAGAAATGGAAAGGAGAGAATACACTTAAGAACTGTTTAAGTGATAAAGTTGGCAGAATTTAGTGACTGCTTATATGTGGCAGATTTCTAGCTTGACATCCAGATGAACAATGACAGAATCAATTGCTGTAAATAATAAGGAAGCAAAGGGGAGAAGAGAGGAGAGAAGGTGGGGCATGTTCAGTTTGAGGTACCTATGGAAAAATTACATAGAAATATCCAGCAGCAAGTTCAATATAGGTGCCAAATTTGGAAATGTAGATTTGGGTATCTACAGCAAAAAGGTGGCAATTAAAGTCCTAAGAAAGTATGAGATTACCTAGATGGCTTATATCGAAAAATAGGAGCAGTGAACTAAAGCCAAAACCATTAAGAATCTTCTTAAGATGAGATCAAAGGAAGACATATCCAGAAAAGAGATTAAAAAGGGTCACTTTTCCAACCACAACCTAAAGCACGTTGTAGGATTAAAATACAAAGTGAAATATATCTGCCTGTTGGTATGTGTATGCATGTGCACCTATGCATAAGGCTTATAGGAGAATGGAGAAAAGTAATGAAGGATATACACCAGATAGTACATGTAGGTACAGAATTGAGAGAGAAAAAAGGGAATAGGAAAAAGAGGGAACGCAAAGGGCAGCAAAGAAAGTAAAAAATTAACATGTGAGAATAATTTTAATTAAATGATTCCATTTATGTAAAAATCTGTGTGTGTGTGTGTGTGTGTGTGTGTGTGTGTGTGTGTGTGTGTAAAGAAAATAAAAAATGAAAAAAGATAGAGTTAGATCTGTGTCTACTTTCTGCTTTCTGTCAGGATTTTTGAGGACATACTTCAAGCGAAAAAGCAAAATACAGAATAATGGGCATAGTAAGGTCCATTACCATAATTAAAAAAAATATGCATGAGAATGTATTTTGTATGTACCAAAAAAAAAGGAACAAAGTGTGGAAGGCCCACACCAGTTGGCTATCACTGAATCCTTCAGGAACGTGGGACCGAAAATGAAAGGGGCAGGCATAATTAGTTTCTCTTTATAAGTCTTTACATTGTTTGACTTACAACAACAAGAACAGATTCTTTTGTAGTTTAGAAAACATCAAATAAATAATTTAAAAATCAGAGCAGTGGTCTCCTGAAATTTAAATTCAGCGGCAGTAACCAGCACCTCATTAGAGAGAGAACCACATCTTTTCCTTTGAATGTCCTGTTATTCATTGCTGAGCCAGAGGCTAAATTTGTTAATGGTTCCTCAGGCTACTATTTTTAGAAATCCTACTCACCATCACCCTGCGTCCTTTCATACCTTATAAATTCATGAATCTTTTTTTTCTTCCTATGTTTTCAATGCAGTCCATTTCGCTTAACAACTCTTACACACTTTTGGCATCTTAACTATTCACTCTTTGAATTTTTCAATTTATATGAGAAAGGTCTCTCTGCGTTATCTTTCAAAAAGTGAATGAGTTCATTATTTGCCAAAATTACCTTTTGTTAAGTTAACCACTCTAGCTGAAGTGTGTTTAAATTCTAAGTGATATGATTATTTTTAAACATTATGTTTATATGTTACAAATATTTTATACATAAATGATGACGTTCTTTCAAATCTCTAATTTGGATTACAGAAATGCATGGGCTGAAAATTTGGGGACAACTTGACTGTACTTTGATAACTTATATCAGAAATTAAAGACTATTCCTTAGAGAATTTGAAGATCAGGCTCCCCAAAGAAAACACTATGCAAATAGCTAGAGAACATTGCCACAAGAGATGACACATCCATATATCCAATGACAACCTGCTTGGACTAAAGTCAAAAGCAAGATTTAACAAATGATTGAAATTACATGGTGGCGACAAACATATAATCTGCCGGAATGCATGACTTTTTTTTTCGTCTTCTGCAATGAGTGACATCCTGTTTTTCACTTATTCCATTAGAAAGAATGATTCATTCAAGGTGAAATTGGCTTTAATCAAGGGTAAAAGCAAAGCTTTTAGATTCCACACACAACTCTAAAAAGTAGCCAAGAATTACTTCCCCTCCCCACCCTTCACTCTCCCTCCCACTACCAGAGGATCCCAACAGGAATTTAACTCTGCAGAATATCAACTCAGTTCAAGAAAATTTTGATGCCTGGTTCCAGCTCATGAGATTGAGAAAATATGTAGGTTAGCCTCCAATTTTAACTGGGTCATTATTGAAAAAAAAACAAAAACGCATTGGTTTGGTTCGTGGTTTAGTAAAATCCACAGACTGGGTTCAAACTAAAGTCCAGAAGAGAGAATATTTCGTAGTTTGGTGTAAGTACCTGAAATCAATACCGGTTATTACTAACATTCTAACTTTTTAAAGAATTTTCCTTCTACTGAGTAACATGGTTAGGATTTTTTTTCTAAACAAATGATGTATACTTGGTGTACTTTTCCGTAATAAAGAGGGACTTCACTGCTACCAACTGAATCTTCTACCTAGAAAAGATTAACAGTGGGAAGCAAAGGATGACTCTAAAGTGAACGTCCCTCTTGCCTGTGAGGCAAATCCACACATTCGTTGTTGGATGATGGCTGAGGAAAGTGGAACTTTGGACAGAACAGGCAAGGAAAATGGGAAATGGTCAAAATGGAACCTGTCCTGTGACCAGAGCTCAGAACTGCATGGCGTTAAAGGTTGTGCTATGCCCTGGAGCTGGTTTAATAAATAAGAAGGTATGATATGCAAGCATTCAAGCATGCACAAACTTCTGTTCATGTTTTCTGATACTCTGGGACATTTTTCCTTTATCAATACGTAGGGCTACTTGACAAAATCCACCATCAGCCCTGATTAGCCTAGGTTACAGAAATCTACACCACACCCCTAATTCTTGAGCCCTGGTTATTGTTTTTGTCTTCTCCTTTTCCCCTTGTTTTAATTGTGCAGAAGTAAATGCAACATAAGCAATGTAAAAATCAAGTCTTGCTAGTTAAATATAAGAACATGGAGCAAAATATCTGAGAAAGGTTACACCTCTTTAAAGATGCAAATTGATAATGGAGCTCAATATCAAAACAACAGAGCGCTGTTAATTTTTAAAAAGGTGCAAATTGCTAATCTTACTTAAGGCTCTTTTTTTTTTGAATTACTTATTAAGAGTCCTAGCACAAAAAAAATTAAACAAAGTAAACACTTAAAAATAGAGGCGAAAAGGGCTAACCATGAGCTGCACTATAATCCTTTGCTTCATTTTTGGACTTGCTGTTTTCAATAAGAGTTGTTAAAGTTTGGAAACTATTATTTTTTTATCCCACGATTAGTCTAGAAGTCCCCACACTTGATATATCCATTATCTATTTCCACAACAGTGCTGCATAACAAACACAATGCTTCAGTGGTGTTCAATAAAAATATATATTACCTCACAAATTTGGGGTTCAGCTGAACTCAACTGGCCTTGGCTGGTCTTGCCTGGTCTCACTCATACGTCTGCAGTCAGCTGTGGGTTGACTTGGAGGCTCTACTGATCTTAGCTGAGCTTGCTCACATATCTTAGGTCAGCTTTCTATTGACTGGGGTGATGAGACAACTGGTCTCTGCCCCTGTATTTCACCCTCCAACAGGTTAGCCCAGGTCATGACAGAGGGGCAACAGTTAAAGCAGAAATATGTAAGCATTGTTTAACCATGTGAAAGTATCACATAGATTACAGAAGTTTTATAGTCATCCTGTGGAGGTGGAATGCACAACCCACCAATTATTAGGTTGGATGTCGAGACTGATGACACTTCACATACCGAAGGAATTTGAAAGAAAGTTTTATCACTCATACAAGGAACTTCTGGGAGGAACAGGGTAGACACAAGACAAATCTGGAATGGCAAGAGAGCAGAGAGTGGGTTGGGCCTTTATAGTGGCTGGGGATGGGGTTAGGGGTAGAGAAAGGATTATTATATGGGTAAGGGTGTTCACATTTCCCATTGATGCCAAGAGTTCAGGGAGTGCATGTGTATTCCCTTGTCTAAAGCCACATGTATGGTGATAGAGAAGGGAAGAGTGGAAGTCTAAATGCTGTCAATGGTCAACTATCAAAATTGGAGTCAGACTAATCCTACCACCCACTGGCCAGAGAAAGTCATGTTGCCAAACTCAGAATCAAAGAGGAGAGAAATCGACTCTGGAGAGAGCAATCCCAAAGCCACATGCCAAAGGTGCATGGATATAGAAATGATGCAGAATTGCGATGACTAATCTGATCAGTCTAACACACCTGGTAAATATGGAGACTCAGGACTGGGCACTGTTGCCTCCAGAAAAACGTTTTGGATTCATGTGAGGAAACAGTGGGTTATTTGCTCAAGGGGAAATGATGAATCCAAAGAGTTAATGCATCGTATATGACCGTCCCAAAAGGAATCTAAAATGCTTCAACTGAATCTGACAGATAGGGGGTTGTGGGGGTGGGTGGGGAGTGCTGCTGGAGCCATAGTTGATCTCTCATTTCTTAAGTCGTGACTTTAGGGCCTGTGCTAATTCAGTGTAATGGGTATGTCTCAGTGAATCTTCCTGAGGAAGAAGAATCCTAACATGGACATCAGTCTCCCCCAAATGTATCACAGTGTGACTTCCTTTTCCTACCCCATTATTTGAATGTGAGAAATATACAATAATTTCAATATTGATTTAAGTAAAATACAGCAAGAAGGGAAAGCCTGCTGACCTTCAGCCTTCCCTCCAAGTCCCCTTGCTCCCACCTATAACAATTTAATATAAAGATAATATAAATGCTTTTTATATTTTCCACCATTCGATTTATTTCTCCCTCCATCCAGTAAACATCTGTAGAGCTCCTGGTCTGTACAATGAGTAGGTAGAGTGCTCCTTAGCTTTCCCCTCAACAACACCAGCCCCCACAAACACACACACACACATCATAGCACACTGTCCCCATCATCTGCCTCCTTCAGAAGAACCTTGAGTGAAGCCAGTCATTATCCTAAGAACCAGCAGTGCTAGGCACACAAGTCAGCCCAACTCAGGAAAGATAAGAAAAGAGAAATTTATTGCCACGATTTAGAACTTCTCTAGCTGAATAGAAACTTCAAATTTTAGATTCTTTAAGAAAGATCCTACTAGAAAGAGATAACACTGTGAGATAAAAAAGAATAATAACTTATGAGAATTTAAAATCCTAGGGAGCAAATATGCCATTAAAAGCAAACCTCTCCTAAATGCTCACTACCTTTTACCTCCCACATCCAATCAATCACCAGCCGAGTTCATTTGACTCCTGAAATGTCTGATGTTTCACTCACTTTTATCCATCCCCTTAACCTGCACATAACACAGATACTTAAGTACCATCCATCCGTGGCTCCCCAATATTTACAGGATGATTCCCTAACTTCATTATATAATTTGTAAGACTTTCCACAAAACTGTCTCTTGCCCATCTCTCAAGTCTTGTCACTTGCCAATATATACCCGCATCTCCCACCTGAATTTCCCTGGACCCATCACGTTCATTTAAGACTCCATGCTTCAGTAAACCATCTCTCATTCTGGAATGCCCTTCACTATCTCAAATTACTTTTTGATGAGCCTCCAAATCATTCACCATGGCCCAGTCCAAATGCCTCATGCACTGTGACTTCTTTCCCACCTCTTTCAGACCAATTAATTATTCCAGGCCTCTTCACGCTCATAACACTTTACACTTATCTCTATCGCAGCCCCTACCATAACTGTATCATAATAGTTTGTTGACCTATTTGTTTCTGATTAGACTATAAGCTCCTTGAAAGCAGGGACCATCTCATTCTTCTTTGTGTCTGTCCTTATTCAGCCCTTAGCACAATGCCTGGAACCTAGCAGGCACTCAATACATGTGCTCAAGACATTAGGCACTCAATACATGTGCTCAAGACTGATTATCTATCTATCTATCTATCTATCTATCTATCATCTATCATGTATCATCTATCTATCTATCTATCTATCTATCATCCATCATCTATCTATCTATCTATCTATCTATCTATCTATCTATCTATCTATCTGTCATCTATTGCTTCTTCCTGACAGGTCTCTTACCCCCTCACATCAGCAGAGTGGAGTTTCCCTGGTGGTCACTGGGACAAACTAAACATGGAACCCTCAATCAACAGTAATTACTACAAACTTCTGAGAGATAGAACCTAAAAATCAAGATAGCAAAAGAAACATAATGAGCACGGACATGGAAAAGTAAAAGAAAGAGAGAGATAAAGGTCAAATGGGAAGAACTAGAAAAAATGAGAGAAGTAAAAGATTGAAAAGAGTTTGAATAGGAGGAAGAAAAATCAAGTAAGGTAAGAGTTATGACAATAAAGAAGAGCTACACCTTGAAAAGGAGAGAGATGGAAAAGTGCCGTTCACCAAAAAAATAGAGGGGAAGAAAGGAGAAAACTAAACCAATGAGAGCCAATTAGAAGTAAAGACTTTTGCAAGCAGTATGGTATTAAAAAGTAAGTGAAATGGAAAATTTTCAAGTATTAAAATCTGCCCAAAAACAATATGAGGGGAAATTTTCACACAGTGAAACTTAAAACAAGCTAATAAAAGATATAACAGGTCTTTTGTTTGTGTTTAGGTGGTATAAAACACCAAATCATAATTAAAGCACTTTACCAACACTAATTAAAGTAGGAAGGTCAATATTATTGGCCTGGTTTTAAAAAGAGAACAACCCTTAGAGCTAGAAAGATTAGATACCACAGCAGGATCAAACAATGAGTGTTTCTTGCAAAAAAAAAAAATGTACAGGTTGTTTTGCACAGAGACAGAGCTATGTAAAGAATAGGAAGACTTACGAGAAAGGTCTCAGGGCAGGAGAAAAGGGCAGATACAGCATGTAAAAATTTATCATTTCCCAAAAAATTCCCAGGGCTTTAAACGTACCACCCTGTGTTCAACAAGTTATATCCTAGGATAACCAAGAGTCAAAGACATTACCTTTAAAGACAAAGAACTCCACTTGGCAGCAAACTGCAAGCGCACTCAGTTCCCTGATTTAGAGGTAAAGCCAGAGATTGGAGGAAAAGCCAAAAGAGAGGTCTGGCAGGTCAGGAATCTGCCCCTGGTTCCAATGGATGATACTTCCAACAGCTTGTCTTTCCTTGCCCCCATACTTCCTGTAAGTTAAGTCCTCAATGCTCATGGGAGGGCTTCCCAGTAACGTCACTGAAACCCCTTGTGATATATGAGTCATCTGGACCCCCACTGCGCTTCTCTCATAGCTATTATCGCTGGACCGCAATCAGTGGTTTACAATGGTTCTCCCTACTAAACTGTAAAGCCCGAGGTCAGGGCTTGTGTCTTCCTTGCCTCTTCCCACACAGCACCCATCAAGATGCCCATCATGTAGTAAGTGGTAATGAAGCTAAGTGAAATAATAGATCAATAAATGAATGAGCAAATTATAAACTCTGCTGGATCTTGAAGCCAAGCCCCCTGAGGATTTGTGACAACTCTGTGGGCACCTCGCTACAATTTGAAATATTCACCACTAGATGGCACTATTTTAAAGAGGTAATAAGCCCATACCTTGATATCCTTACTATCTGATAGACGTACAGTATATGCTTTAATTAAAGAATAAAAACCATTTTTCTAAAAGTGGAATTTTCTAACCATGGAATTTCTCCTAAATTTCCATAATACTCTGTTGACTTGTCAAAAGGAAAATACTTTCCAATAAATTATCATTTTCCCCAATCCCATTGTTACAACCACATAAATCACCATTAGAAAGATGAATCCTTTTAATACCTCCTCTATTAGCCTGGGTAACCTCCCTTGTTAGGATTTGTTATTGTTATAGGTATTTTTGACCTCATACACAGGGGCTTTGATACCACATCCCTGGGGACAGAGTTAGCCCTAGACAATAATCACATAAGTAGCTACTTGCCCCACGGTCTTTGTGAAGTCTCCCAAAGTTTAAGCTCCTAGGCTATTGTTATTACTACCGATAAGAACAAGGCTCAGTAGCAGTAATAGGTGGTCAGACTGGGAGGGTCTCAACGCACTGCCAGCAGGCTCCAGGAGAGAGAGAACCCAGAAGGAGTCCCTGACAAAAGTGGGATGGAAAAGTGGCAGGTAAAAAGGAGGGCAATTTCCCTGGACTCCTCTACCACCAAAAGTGATGGTCACTCCTGGGGGTCAGGCCATTAAATCCCCTTCATTCAGGCTCAAAAAAGCCATTTTCCTCATGAAAAGACAAAAATAAATCCATTAGTGATACTGCCTTATCCATATACAAATAGGTTAACCTTATCCATATATTAAAAAGTTACTACTATACAAATACATACGTGCTAAACTGGTTTTATTCATTTCTAAATAAGCCTGATATTGGGAAATAGTATCTTTCCATTTTTAATAGCTTCCTAAATTAAGGAGTTCATAAGGGTTATGCTGACCTTTGGACTCTTAGAATGCCCTTTACAAGTAGGTGGCTGCAGGTTCCAGCTTGTCGCATGTGCCCCAGATGCCTCTTTCTTCTGTTCTTCTATACATAATTGCTCACATCGCTATTCAGTGCCTGGCACTGCTGAAGACAAACTGTCTCACCCACTCAACTGGAACTCTGGGGGAGCAAAGATCTTGCCTCTGTAGCTTTGTAATCCATTTTCATTACCTAGCACGAAGCCCTGTTGAATAAACATCAGAAGGAGGATAAAGTAGCCTAAGTTTGAGCTAGAACTGAGCCACGAACTCATCTTTATTAGAGGTGACAAGGTAGCTGAAAATCTTAACCAACGTCCAAGTCGGTGTCATCTAAACCCAACACATTTCAATCCCAACTCATCCTATCCTCCTTCTATCCTCATCTCCCCAAGTTTGCTCCTCCTCTTGCCTTTCTCCTTTCTATTGATGATGCTATGGCTCCTCTAGTCATCCAAGCTTAAAACCTTAGAGTACTCTGGATCCCTTTCCCCTTCCTCCCATCTTTGCTTTTATCCATCTCTTCCTTTGTGTCTACACAGCCAGTAGCCTTATTCAGATCCTCATGCTCTCTTACTTTATAACCTGTCTCTCCACTGTATTGTGAGATTTTTGAGGATGAGGATCTTTATTTCATGATTTTCATATTTTCTTTAGGGCGTTTCACAAAAAGGGTGCTCTATTAATTCATTTACTTGAGAATATAAGTTAAACGATTTCAATAAAGCAATAAATAAGATGGGACATATATTCAAACAGAGAAACTATAATAAATATGAAGGAAATTTAAGTAAAAGTGAAAGATTGAGCTTGAACCAACCTATACTTACAAACTTTCCAAAGGTATCTTTCATTTAGAAAATAAATAATTATTTTCTTGTATTATTAAATGTATAATACTATAAAGAGTAGAACATGAATTTCATTCACTCAACTATAAAACTAGTGAAAGGAAAATGAAAAGGTACAGATTTGGGCATAGAAGAGATATAAGACAATTTAGTATTGAACTATTTTTAGAGATGAGAAAATATCCTATGCTCCAATCCTTCCCTGGCTTCCTGCCCATACAAGAAACTAATCTGATTGATAATTTCCGAAAAGATGATAAAGGATTGACGCATGATGCCTTCCACATTACATTTGCATTTTAATAGAAGATATTAATATCTCTGTCACCAAGAGTACTGCATACTGGAACTTCCAAGCACCCTAACAGTTGGCTCATGAGGGCTAGTCTTTGCTCATGTGATGACATCACACAGTTTTCATCCTATCATGGCCAGGGACAACCCTGGTACTACAGCACCCATCAGTGTCTCCAGCCATGAAATAATGATACCGACCTCCCCCTTCCCTTAAAGGATGATTGTCAGGAATCTCAGAGAAACAAAACTGGTCAAGAGCACAGCCTCTGGAGTCAGAAAGATCTGGTAATTGTTATTGTTGTTGTTGGTGCTGTTGTTACTACCATTATTATTTTTAGTACTTGTGGGGACAGAGTCCCAAAGAGCAATTTCCAGGCTCTCAGCCTGGAGTGTTGAAGTGCTGGCTCGGGTAGTGAATGACCATCAACTGTGATTGGTTGGCCATCAGCTGTAACCAGTCAACCAATTGGCTACTGATGTAACTGCAGGAATGCATTGATTGGTTGGTTGGTTGGTTGGTTGGTTGGCCGGCGGAGAAGTCAGTGGCGGACTCAGATCACACAGCCAACAGGAGAAGAACTGTTCTGACTTATTTTATCCTTCTGTCCTCCAACTTTCTACAAAGATGTGCCCTTTGTTGTTTTCAATGTCTATTTCTAAATCTCTGCCTTGATATTAGACCATATCCTATCAGTAAATTATTCCCTGACAGTTAAGGAGAAGTCATTAATTTAGGTGCTTGGGTACAATTCTATATTCATGAGCTGAACTTTGCCAATATTCCTAGAACATGAAAAAAGTGAATATATTGATAGAATAAAAAATAATCAGTTAATAAATAAGACCAAGGTTGTCATTTCACAAATGAGAAAAATAAAGCCCACAGGTAAATTTGTCTTGTTCAGCGATGTAGTAGGAAAGGAACTAGAACCCACGGTACTTCTCTTCCCAGATTGCTCAGCTCCCTTACTGAGATTAACTCCGAACAGCATAAAATTGTTGTGAATAATGCGTTCTTCCTTACAGATAGCATAGCATAGTGGTTATACTACTCATTTTCTTTCCCTATATATTGTAATGTTTTGATATCTTGAAAAGCCTTTCTGACTGGGGAGAGACAGCCCTTCCCAAGGCAAGCTAATTCTTAGAGATAGCAGAGGACTCAGCCAGGAGCTTGCCTTTGATATGCAAACTAAACAATCCAGAACCAAAGCTACTCTATCTGGCCTAAACATATACCTCAGAAGGCAGTCATCCCAGGGCCAGGTACCAGGCAACTGGAGAACACCCCCACAGAAAACTAGCCAATCCTGGACATCTTACCTGCCCTACCTTGTCTTTCCCTCAGAAACTCCACTGAAGGCTCTGGCCTAAACCTGGCGTGTGCTCCTGCTTCTGCTTCCTGACCCAGTGTTTTACCTGTGGCCCTGTGTGGCAAGCCCTGCCTCTCATTTCTAGGGGAACTGTGAGTAATATTAAACTTTTCTTTCAATGGAATTGACCTCTCCATATCATCACTCAATCACCTTTATGAGCTAAGATTTGGGCACAGAACAGTGATGAACAGCAGAGACTCTGGAATCAGGCAAAATGGACATACTTCCACTTCCATCACTATATGACCTTGGGCAGCTAGGGAGGTCTCAGAGGAGCTTTGAAGGATGAACAAGACTTCACCAGGTTGACAGGGCAGGAAAGAGCATTCTAGGCAGAGGAAACATAAAAGGCATAATAATGGAGGCATGAAATAGCATGAAGTACTCAGACAGGTATTGCTAGAGCATAAGGACCAAGGCACAGGGTGGGGGAATGAGGAGGCTGGAGGGGTAAGCAGAGGTCACTCATATGTCAAGCCTTGCACTTTATCCTATCGGTGATGGGGAACCAGTGACAGGTTGTAAACAGGGCAGAGACAGGATCAGATAGGTCTTTCGGAGAGTTCTGATGATCTCTCTGCAGCTTCTCTTGCTTTTCACCTGCCTGGAAAGGCCTTGCATCTCCTCTCCTTCAAGTCTAATCCCAAATTAATTTCAAGGTCCTGCTCATAATTTCTCAGCACTGGAAAGCCTTGTCTGGTTCGCCCGTCCCATGATGCTCTTTCTTTCCCCTTCTCTGCATTTCCTCAGCAAGTCTGATCAGCTCTATCATGATTAGTTACTGCCTTGAACTGTCCTCCAAACCTCCAGAGGCAAATGCTTGTGAGGCCACCAGATGATGGGTTCTTTCTGAGTAGGACCCTGTGTTCTACTTCTGGATCCCCTCTCAGGAGCCCAGGGCTTAACCAGTGACTGCTCTCCGTGGACAGCTTCCAGAGGCCTCAGAGGGGACTGCTGCAGCTGTCAGCGATTGCTTTTACCCTGCATGCTCTCCACATATTCAGAAAACAGAAAACTTTCCTCTGAAATTCTGTTCCTGTCCATAATGCAAGGAATCCCAGGGAAATTAGGCCACCTGATTCTTGGTTCTCCAGGGGCCTTCCTTCCTCGAGCAAAAACACGAGTGCTTGCTACAAGGGCAAAGCTGTGCAATTAGCTGTCATTGAAGTTTCTCCTTTCCCCACAGGTGTAAATTGGGTGCCTTGCCTGTTGTTTTGAACTTGACTCAACATAAAAAAAGATATTTATTTCCAGATTGTCCCTGGCTCCACAGTAGGAGGCAAAGATACTTCAAGGCCTACAAAGCTTATCCTGCATGCCTCAGTCCTCTACCTGGGGAAATCATGCACAGGGAAGGTTTCACTGAGCAAGTTCCAGGGCCATTCATTCTTCCTAGGCCTGCAGAGAAGAGAGTAGCAGGCAGTACCTGAGATATTCTAAAAGGGGTTAAATATGTAGATGGCACCACATGGCCATGCACTGAAATAGATTTCTCTCAACAAGAACAACAACAAAGACTAATTGTAGAAACAGCATTATAGAAGCTAGATCAATAGAGTTTGGTCTAAGGATGCAGCAAATCTTCTAGTGAAACTCTTACCCAAATACAACATCAGAAACAGAGCCTGTTTTCTCTAGCTGCTGCTTCCAAATAATTTCATTTACATTCTTACCATTGTCCTTCCCTGGCTCGCCTTTCATGTATAGTATATAATATACTTCATGGTCTGCCCCTGCTCCCTGACTAGTTTCATCTCAAGCCACTCCCCAACATTTCCCATCTTCTTCTGCCAAATTGATCTCTGCATTTCCTCAAATGAGCCATATTCCTTTTTTCTATGTTACTTTTTTCTTCTTAGAATATGTTTCCACACACACCCCCACCCCCAATTTTATGGTTAACTCCTATTCCTAAGTTCAATAACCAAAATTCATTGATGTCTCAAGTACCTGGCATTGCATTAGGTTGTAATGGAATAAATACAAGTAAGATGTGCCTTGAACTCCAGCTCAGACAGTATCCTCTCCCTTACTCTTCAGGAGGCAACGGGCTTTCCCTCCTCTTTAGCACTTTCTTCTATTACAGAGGTTATCATGCTCCACTATCACCACTTGTTTATTGATTGTGTCTCCTGCCAGGCTGTGAGTTTCTTCAAGTCAGATACAGTGTTGTCCATTTCAACCCCACCACTCCCATCCCTAAAGCCTGGCACTTAGCATGTGCTCGATAAATGCTTACCAAATTAATAAAAAAATAAATGAATGAATTATACTGATAGACTTTGCAGGGCAACAAACAGACCTGTGTCTGGGGAGATCATTATGCAGGCATGGGTTTAAAATTCCAGCCACATTTTACTGGTTATAGTTTGGAAAACTTACTAAACCTGTATCTTCATCTATTCAACAAATAGATAGAACCATGCTAGAGCCATGAACTAGGTCGACTCAGTCAAGTTATTTCTAGCAAAAAGTAGGAATAACCCAAATCTTACCCATTCTGCCCTCCACTTAATAGGAAAGGTGATCTTTTTAAATCCAAATCTGATTAAGTAGCTTTCCTACTAAGATCGTTCCATGTTTTTCCTATTGTATCTGTCTATGTGGTCTCCATCACAATTATTCAACTCTGCCATGGTCTCACAAAATGACAGAAAGAAAGCAGACAACACCTAGATAGGTAAGCATAGCTGTGTCCCAATGAAAGTATTTATAAAAATAGGTGCAGGCTGGATTTGATTCACAAGCCATAGTTTGCTGACCCCCGCTGCAGAGTGTTGTTACCTTTACAATAATTATGTAGTTTCCATCTATTCCTATTTTGCTTAGCATTTTTATTAAGAGAGGAACAGTCGACAGTGGGTTGAAAAGACCTGCAGGAGAAAGGCCATATATGACCTTGCATGTAGGCCATATCAGGAAATTTGGACTTTTTCCCCCAGGTACAATAGGAAAAACATTGATGGATTTTAGCAGGAAAGTTATCTAATCCTATTTGGATTTAAAATTACCTTTCCTGTTAAATGGAGGGCAGAATGGCTACTAAATTTTATCAGATGCCTCATCAGCATCTATTTATTTCATCATTTAATTTTACTCTCATGATTTGTGATTACATTGATAAATTTCATTTTGTTCAATTGCATTCCTGAAATAAACACTATTTGATCTTGGTGTTCTTTTGACACATTCCTTCATTAAACTGGCTGAATTATTTTTAGAATTTTTACCCCTACATGCATAATAATACTATGGTTATGCCAGCACCACAGTACTAAACAGATAGATCCTGGTTAAACATCTCAGACTGGAATCTGCTCCACC
Source organism: Rhinolophus hipposideros (assembly GCF_964194185.1). NCBI lineage: Eukaryota > Metazoa > Chordata > Mammalia > Chiroptera > Rhinolophidae > Rhinolophus > Rhinolophus hipposideros. The sequence continues at coordinate 27,585,392 of NC_138054.1, read as the reverse complement.
ACAAAGAACAGGAGAAGAAATGACCACTAAGACAATATATTGCTTTTCAAAAGATGCAAAGAGGATGGGTGAGTGGTAACTAGTTTATCAGAACAGAGAAAAACTAAAATCTAAACACCTGTCATAGAGGACATCAAAAAGAAGCAAGCTGGCTCAATCCTGGCAAGGTTTAGGAATCGAAAGTACCACATATATCCCAATTCAATGATGGGAAGCAAGAAAATTGGTTAAGTTTTAAGATGCCATTAAATGGCAGGTTGTGGTTCTGGTCATGACAGAGTTGCCTCTGAAGGTCAGGAGACAACAGACTACATTTGGAAGGTCCTCAGGAAAAAATATCAACCTAGAATTCTATGTGCAAAAACATATAATTTTAAAAAGACTATCTGCTACAACATGGATGAACCTTAAGGACATCATGCTAAGTGAAATAAGCCAGTCACAAAAGGACACATCCTATATGATTCCACTTATGTGAGGCACCTAGAGTCAAAGCCATAGAGACAGAAAGTAGAATGGTGCTTACTAGGGATGGGGGACAGAGGGAGGAGACTGAGTTATTTAATGGGCACAGAGTTTCAGTTTGGAAAACTGAAAACATTCTGGAGAGGGATACTGGCGATGGTTGCACAATAATATGAATGCCACTGAACTGGACAGTTTAAAGTGGCTAAAATGGAAATTTTTACATTATGTGCAATTTTACCCCAGTCAAAAAAAGTAATAATTTCCTATCGCACTACGTAAAACCCTGGTAATAATGCGAGAAGCAACCAAAGAAGAACTTTAAAAGCTAGAAAAATAAAGGTGAACCGCTTAGGGAACCCCAGGATTGGAGGAACAAAATGGGTGCAGGGCATTTTAAGCCCCCCCCCAAATTTCACCCTAATAAAAACCTAAGCCTGGTGTTTTCCAGCTTCCACCTTAACAGCAGAGACTGGCTCAGGTAGATTCATTCCTCCTCCAGATCAAATGTGAGTCCTCCTGCCAACACCATGGTGAAGGCCAGGGGAATCACATCAATCAGAAGCCTCACAGACAATAAGTGGCAAGAGGAAGTGCTTCCTTCCCACCAAGACTGAGACACACCATCACCTGGACACATCAGGCTGCCGGGCTGCGCTGGCAAGAGGCATCCGCCACAAGTAGCTGGGCCCAGAAAGTATGTGGGGGCTGAGGACTGCCATACCCTGCACTGAGACACCAGGTATCCTGGCAGCAGCAAGGAGGATCCCACCCTGAAAGCATCCGTGTCCCGAACAGGCAGAAAGAATCCTGCCATACACACAAAAAAAATAATGCATAAAGAAGCTCTGTAACAGTATACATTTCATTGTTCCTTTTTTTCCTCTTTGACATTCTATCTCCATCCACAGCCCCAAAGAATTTTACAGTAATAGACTTTGTTGAATCTTATAACAGCTAGGATAGCTACATAATGCTTTACTAACAGGTCCAAAACTTCAGTGGTTTCAAACAAACTTTACTTTTTACTTAAGCATCAGATCTAATGCAAATGGGATCAACTGAAAAACTATATAAACAATCAAAATTCAGTAAGAAGAAGCAATAAAATTAAAAATATATGAAAGAAATGATACCTTTTGTATGGGAGTAATTATAGGGTAAACAAATAAATGAATGAATGAACAGAAGGTAAGTAGTCTTACTTCTCATCAAGATAGAGAAATAGGGACTTAATTTGTCCTCCCACTAGAAACAACCAAAAAACTGGACAAAATTTATTAAATTGATTTTCAAGACATTGGACATCAAGCATCAAAACAGTTGTCTAAACAAACAAACAAACAAAAACTGCCTAAAGAAAGTTTCTAGACTATAGCACAGAAAAATGGAACCAGGAAGAACCCAACAGTATATCTGAATTGAGGAATAAAAATTGGAGTTCAGGGAGATTAAGCTAGAATTCACAAAACAGAATAGCAGAGAGGACAAAATTTCAGAAAAAGAGAAAGAGAAAGAGAAAGAGACAGAGAGAGTACTCTGGAACCCTGAAAATGGTCCCACTTGATTATAAGCTAAACACTGATCAACATAACTCAAGGCAGAGGAAAGAACTACTCAAAGAGATTAGAGGGAAAAACATCTGGGGCTAATACAGGCGAAGATATAACTTTTATTTCCATAAGCCAAAGTGAAAACAAAAATAACTCACAGACCATCAATAACTCAAAAACCATGCAGAAGGTTTTTGACTCAGGAGTCAAAAATATATCCTGAATAAACATTTCTCGGGTCATGCTTAACAAAGATTAAAAGCAGGATACAATGTCTACTGTAGGAATGCAAAAATATCCAGCACACAAAAAGGTAAAATCACAAGATCTGGCCCCAAATAAAAAATTACTAAGCATTCAAAGAGGAAAAATTATGAGGCCCAGAATGAGCAGAAACAACTAAAACCAGCCAAAAAATGACATATAACAGAAATGATAAGGACATTAAAACAGTTATTATAACTGCATTTCATGTGTTCAGGAGACTAGAAGATTATATTAAATAGAGATATTAAAGATATTTTTTTAAAAAATCCATATCAAACATCTAGAAATAAAAACTACAATCTCTACAATGAAAAAAATACATAGATGGGATAAGACTAAATTATATAGTGCAGGAAAAAATATTAGTGAATTTTAAGACATAAAATAGAAATTATCCAAAGTAAAACACAAATAGAAAAACAGAGACAAGTCTAAATGAACTCATTTATGTGTAATTGGAGTACCTAGAGGGAATGGGGGTTAGGGACAGAAAAATATTTGAAGAAATAATGGCTGAACATTTTCTAAATTGATGAAAACTGTAAGTGCAAGGATCAAATAAGCACAAAGAAACTTAAATAAAATTATACTAAGACATATGAAAACCAAACTTTAAAATCAATAAAAAGAAAATCTGAAAAGTAGTCAGAAAAAAACAGATATTATGGAAATAATCATAAGAATTACAGCAGATTTCTCAATGGAGACAATGCAAGCCAAAGGACAATGGAGTCACACCTTAAAGTCCTAAAAGTAAAAATATCTTTAAAGTTAGAATTCTATACCAAGAGAAAATATGTTTGAATATGAACATAAAAATGAACATGAAATGACTTTTTCAGATATAAAAGCTGAAATAACTCAACAGCACAGCAGCAGAACTACACTGTAAGATTAAAGAAAACCATTCAGGCAGAAGGAAAAAGATACCATAGAAATCTAGATCTACACAAAAAAAAGAAGAATACCAGAAATGGTAAATATGTGGGTAAATATAAAATAATATTTCCTTATATTTTTAATCACAAAATACAAATGAAATTTTAAAGCAAAAATAATAACAATGTATTGTGAAATTTGTAACAAATACAGTAGTAAGATGTATAACAGTAATAGCCCAAATATCAGGAGTTGAAATGGAAATATATTGCTTTCTGGATCTTATAAAATACATGCAGTAGTATACTATTAATTGGAAGTAGACTGTGATGAGTTAAAAAAGGATACTATAAGCCCTAAATAACCACTGAAATAAAACAACAAAGATTTATAGCTCAATAGGCAGTAAACAGAACAGAATAAAATTATTTCAAAAACAATCAATCCATATGAATGCAGAAAAGAGGAAAAATGGAACAAGGAATAAGCAAGATGGTAGATTTTAACCCAACTATATCCTCAATTATAGAATCAGCTTGAAAGGATTCTCACTGACCAAATTGGAGATAATTTAGGCACTAAAATAAAGATATGAATGGACTATGTACCCCATTGAAAAATATAGGAAGCCATGAGTCCATTTAAATGTAAGTAAATAAGTGAATAAACTGAAAGTTTGATGAGAAATGAAGTATTGACTTTAGTTTCAAAGTATCTAGTCCCCCAAATACTTGTAAGCACAAAGGGAGAAAGAGAAACTTTATAGTGAGGAAGGCTGGGATACACCATGGGACTGGATCTTGTCTACGTGCTTCATTGTTCCTTGTTTATTCCTTCTTGTCTCCCAGAATGGAGCAAGTTTAGTGATATAATAGAGAAACAGCCGAATGCAGTCCTTTGATTTACACGCTTGGATTTAACAAATAAAAGCAATACTTTTTTCAAAGAGTACTGCAAAAATCTTACATTTTTAACATTTTCCTATCATAAAGTTAATCAATAGACAAAATGAAGATGTTTTAATGAATTAACAAATTGAAACCAGAAGATTATAGTGTAAGACCTAAAATTTTATGTGCTGCCTTGACATCTTTGAGCTTCAAAAGAGCCATAAGGGCTTACAAATGTTCCCTGTGCTCACCAGATATGTCCCTGACTCAGTGAAAAGGCTCCCCACCTGGCTAGTTTTCCTATCAGCTGGACCAGCTGCACTCCACCTGGTCCTCAACCTAACTCCTTTCACTTCCCTGCCAGCTTGAAAAATTATTCAAACAGGCCAATCACATCGTTTTACACAAACCAGGGGTCACATCATTCTCTTGTTAGTACAAAGCCTTTCCTCCCACAGCCACCACTTGTTCAGTTTGCTCCGAAGTGCAACCCAACTCTATATTGATTCTTTGTTTTCTTAATCCAGATGAATCATAAAGTTGTAGAAATAAACTCTGTGAAAGCACAGGCAAATTTATCTATAAACATGGAATTGGAAATATCTTTGTAAACAAGAGACAAAACCCAGGAACAATAAAAAGAGAAATGATAAATTGACTACAAAGAAATAATAAAATTTCTGTACAGAAAAAAATTCATAAAGTCCACAGTCAAAATACTTGGAAAACATATATGCAATATGAAGGCAAAAAGCTAATTTCCTAGTTTAAAAAGGCAATAAAAATAGTCAAAAACTATGAATGGGAAACTCATAGGAAAACTAATACAAAGGTCAGATACATGTATAAAAATATGCTCAATTTTGTAAATTTAAAGAAACATAAATCAAAATAATGAGATGCCATATTTTACCTGTCTGGCAAAAATTGAAAAGCTGTAATATGCAATGTTGGCAGTAGTGTTTGGAAACAGAAACTTAATGAAGTTCCTGTTAGAATTTCCACTGTTGGTGGAAAAGTGTAAATTTACATGATATTTTTTAGTAGCAATTTGGCTATGACCAAATTTCTAAATACCCACATACTTTAACCCAACGATTCCATTGTTGGAAATTTTTCTATGGACATAAGTATTCAAAAATATATGCCAAGCTTCAGATACATTTTGTAACTGTTTGTAATTATAAAGACAGGAAACAATCTAAATGTCTATCAACAGGAACCAGGTAATATACTCTGATACATTCATACAATGAAATGCCATGAAATAAATAAAAATAATGAGGTTAGTCTGTATGTACTTAAGGAGAAAAGCCTTCTATATATTTTACATTTTAAAAGTTATACAGACTGTGCTGTGCATAGTACGATTCTATTTGTGTAAATTAAAATTATATATTTAAAAGTATATACAGATATACACACATATATTTACCATATATGTATATATAGATAGAGATATAGATATATTTCTACACATACAGATACATGCATAAAAGCTTTTTATGGAAATATATACAAAGGGAAGAGAAGTTAATGTGGAGTTAAGAGAAGTTTCAGTGGAGTTAATGTATTAGTTGTGTGAATATATATAGTACACACACACACACACAGGGTGCCAAAAAAATGTATACATATTTTAAGAAAAGAAAAAACTGTATTAAAATTGTAATACTCAATATATACTGATAACAAAAGATGAATACAAATCACGTGTATACATTTTTTGGCACCCCCGGTCTGTGTGTGTGTGTGTGTGTGTGTGTGTAAAGTTTCAATGAGATTAATATATGTAAGTACTTGGCACAAAGTAGAAATACCCAATAAATGTTAATTTTATTCTCCGTTAATACTGAGAGCTTATAATTCTTCTCTAGAACCTACCACAACTCTTTTTAATTGAACCTCATAACTTTGGTTCTTTATGCTCATAAAGACTAACTCAGCATCTTAAAATGAAAAATTCCTAGAGAGAAGAAAAGACAATTAGATCATTCTCCTAACTTTATTTTTTTCTTTATTAAATCGAACTAATTTATTTAAACTTTAAACTCTTAAACATTTAAATTTTTTTCTTCCTAAACCCTAAATATTGGCAATTTTTAATGTGATTTCTGTTTCTAATTGGCTTCCATCCACCCCCAGATTGTCTTGATTCCAAAAAGAAAACTCAGGGGAAACCTTTACATTATCAAAAATAGAAATTTTCACTCAGAAAAGTTCATATTTTACCGATTTTTCTACATTAGTTCTGTTCACTCCTCAAGATTTGAGACGTGAGCAGCAGTAGCTAATGTTATTAGATAGACAGACAGGGACAGCTAAACAGACAAACAGACAAATATCCTCTTATGTAAGGAAACATCACTTAAATCCAAATGGTCCAGGCCACCTGGGCTTCCAGCAGGACTCATTGCCTGGACCAGTCCTCCTCATAACACTAGAGTTGTCAGTGCCAGGATCCGGGCCAAATTCCAAGCCAGAACCCCACCTCCACGTGCTCTCATCAGTTTTTAATTGCATATGTCTGCAATCCTTTACTGCCTGCAACTTACTGTTCCTGCACGTTGCTAAAACAGCTGCCATGTTGTTTCCCTCGAGATGCGTTCCTGAATATCCTTACCTATTTCACAGGGCTGTTGTAAAGCTTAATTAATTAATGTTTCCTGAATGCCTTGAGGTTTTCAGCTAAAAAGTACTAGGTTGATGTGTAGAGTCTTATTTAATCTCCATTTTTATCCTGGAGATTGAAGCATCTCACCTGGGCTTCACTCCTGACAGACACGGTATGTTCCAGTCCCCAGAGCTCTTAGATCACGGTGAAATTTTGCGCTAGCCATCCCCTCAACACAGCCTTCTGAGAGGTGACAGGATATTCAAAATGTCACACAGGGCTACTGTCTAAGACCACATTCTATTCCTTCAACCAATTGGAATGTGATTAAGACAGGATGAATTTCTCATAGTAAACCACAAGATAAACCCTACCAGATTCTAGAATGAAACTAAAGGTTCTTTTTTTTCTGTAAAGGCTATGAAAAACATGAAGGATTTCAGATGAGTGAAAGAGATGAAGAGGCATTTCAAAGAATAGGAAACCCAAACAGCCAAAAATCATATAAAAACTATCCAACAAAGAAACTGTTTCCCACTTGACCTATTGGCCAAAACCTTAACATTCTGAGCATTGGCAAGGATATAGCATCAAGAGAAATCCTTTTTTAAATATTTTTTTTCAATTACAGTTGACATACATTATTAGTTTCAGGTGTAAAATATGTGATTAGGCATTTCTATAACTTATGAAGTGATCACCCCAATGTATCTTGTACCCATTTGACATCATACATAGTTATTACAATATTATTGACTGTATTCCTATACTGTACTTTACATCCCCACGACTATTTTGTAACTACCAATTTGTACTTCTTGATGCCTTCACATTTTTCAGTGAACCCGCCAACCATGTCCCCATCCTCTCTGTACCCATGAGCTTGTTTCTGTTTTATTCGTTTATCTTGTTCTCTAGATTCCAAATATAAGTGAAATCATGACATTTGTCTTTCTCTGTCTGACTTACTCCACTCAGTACAATACACTCTAGGTCCATCCATGTTGTTACAGATGACAAGATTTCATTCTTTTTTATGGCTGAATAATATTCTTTTGTATACCCATGTAAATACCACCTCTTCTTTATCCATTCATCCAATGACGGACACCCAGGTTACTTCCATATCTTGGCTATTATAAATAATGCTGCAATGAGTATATGGATGCAGATGTCCCTTCAAAGTAGGGTTTCTTTGGATAAATACCCAAAAGTGGGATTACTGGGTCCTTCTTTGTCTCTTGTTATAGCCTTTTTAAAAAAGTCTATTTTGTCTGGTCTAAGTATTGATAACCTAGCTTTTTTTTTTTCATTTTCATGAAATATCTTTTTTCATCCCTTTACTTTCAGTCTGTGTGTGTCTTTCAATCTAAAGTGAGTCTCTTGTAGGCAACATATGTAAAGGTTGTGTTTTCTTATTCATTCAGACTGCCTATGTCTTTTGATTGGAGCATTTAATCTATTTACATTGAAAGTAATTATTAATAGATATGTAGCTATTGCCATTTTATTATTCATATTTTTTATCTTTTTCTTCTTCGTAAAGAAGTCCGTTTAACACTTCTTGTAATACTAGTTTGGTGGTAGTGAACTCCTTTAGCTTTTTCTTGCCTGGGAGGATTTTTATCTGTCCTTTGATTCTAAATGATGTCTTTGCTGGGTAGAGTAATCTTGGTTGTAGGTCCTCGCAGGAAATCTTATAAACTGTTGGTGGAAATATACATTGACACAATCACTTGAGAAGCAATCTGACAAAGTTGAACATAGGGAAAAGTTTAAAATATTATTAATAGCAGCCTCATTTTTAATTGCAAAAAATGGGAAACAATCTATTCATCAACCATAGACTGAAAAATAAGGTACAGCATAATCAAGTTAGGATAATAACAGCAGCGAAGAAAAATGAACTGGAGTTATTGTATCAACATGGATAAATTTCACAAACACAGTGTTGAGTGAAAAAGGACAGCTGCATTAGATCAATATAGATGACACTTTGTGAGGCTTAAAACACACAAAAGAATACCGTGATGTTTAGGTATACATTCTTATGAAATAAATCTTGAAGAAAGTGCATAGGAATGATAAACCCTAAATTTAGGAAAGGGGGTGGTGGAGAGCTTCTGGGATTTAGGAAAAGTACACAGAAGGTTTCAATGTAGTGGTAGATAGATGGGGGTTCATTATATTAAGCTTTATGCATTTTTATCTTTATGCTTTTTATATAAATCAAGTGTTTCTTAACAAAAAGTATTCATTGTTAACTTTTATATGTTTGCATGACCAAAGTATTTCATAATAATTTAATATTTAAGAAACTACATGAAGAATCCTGAGAGGAAAGGACTTGAAAAAGAAACCTAAGTCAGAAGTTTAGCCAATCAAGTCCACACCTCTGTGGTGTCTACAGAGATGCATGTGAGCTGTATACAACCTTGCCTAAGTCACATTCTAAATAATGCTGGGAGAGCACACTTTTATGAAATCTATTATTGCATAGAGGATGTTACAACTACTTTACAGTTATGTTTGGAGATTTCTTTTTTTTAAAAAATACACTAATTTCCCCCTAGCTATAGAGCATTGATTTACACACATTTAATAGGAGTCCATATAAAATCGCATGTAGAATTCAAATATGTAAACTGATAGATCTGCATTTTCTCTGGTTTAAGCTATGATGAGAGCCTGTACTCCTACCATCTTCCCCTTCTCTGTGGCAGTCTCCAAGTACCTCTGCAGGGTCCTAGGTCTTAACAGAACACAATAGGAATATCACTGCTCTAAAACAGCACTTTCTAAAGCATGTTTTGCAGAAACACCAGTACTGAGAATTTGAGAAATATTCTATATTAGTGGAATTGTACGGTCATATATATCTCCTTGGATGTTAACAATGCACATTAAAGGCTCCAAGAACTCCTTCACAAAGAAAATTAGTTAACTTTGTTTAACCCAGCATTTCTCAAGCTTAGGTGACTACAGAACACTTTTCCTCACAAAAGATGTTTATTATTAGCCGATGAAACACTAAGTTCTCTTTTAGAAACACCTGTTTTAAGCCATAAAACAAATGTAGCTTTCCAAAACGATATTCCAATATTTGGTTCATTTTCAATATAATAAACTTATAGTTTCTAACAATGTCTTTACATTACCCAAATGCTTATTTTTTTCAAATGCATTTCATTCTTCAGTATTTTTTTCTCACTACTACATTCTTCAGTACTTTCTCTATTAAAAACATATATATTTCTATGTCTCCAGCTTTGTTCTTCTTTCAAGATTCTTTTGGCTACTTGGAGATTTTTGGTGGTACCATATTAATTTTAGGATTGTTTTTCTGATTTCTGTAAAAAAAAATGCCATTGGAATTTTGATAGAAATTGTATTAACTCTATAGATTTCCTTGGTACTATGGACATTTTTAAAATATTATGTCTTCCATAACATAAACATGGATGTCTTTCCATTTATTTGTATCTTCTTTAATTTCCATCATCAGTCTTTCACAGTTTTCAGTGTGCAAGTCTTCACCTTCTTAGTTAAGCCTATTCCTAAGTACTTCATTCTTTTTTATTCTCAATTTCCTTTTTGGAGAGTTTATTGTTAGTATATAGAATTGCAACTGATTTTTTTCATGTTGATTCTGTATTTTGAAACTTGACTGAATTTGCTTATAAGTTTTAATAGTTTTTTTGTGTGTGGAGTGTTCAGGGTCTTCTACATATAAGATCATGTCATCTACAGAGATAATTTTACTTTTACTTTTCCTATTTGCGCATAACACTTTTTGATTTCAGAATATATTACAAAGCTAAGTAATTAAAACAATATGTACTGGCATAAAAACAGACTTATGGACCAATGGAACAGAATAGACAGCCCCCAAATAAACCCACATATTCAGTCAAATGATTTTCCACAAGGCTGACAAAACTACACAATGTGGAAAAGACATTCTCTATATATCCCAATTACAAAATGGCCAAAGGACTTGAATAAACATTTCTCAAAAAAAGACACACAGATGGTCAAGAGGTAACTGAAAAAATGCCCATCATCACTAATCATAAAGGAAATGCAAATCAAAACCACAATGAGATATGACCTCACACCTATTAGGATGACTATTATTTAAAAATAAATTAATAAATAAATTAATTAATAGTGTTGCAAAGATGTGGAAAAATTGGAACCCCTGCACACAGTTAGTGAAAATGTAAAATGGTACAGCTGCTATGGCAAACAGTATGGAGGCTCCTCAAAAAAATTAAAAATAGAAATGTCACATGACCCAGCAATCCCACTTTCGGGTAGTTGTATATATCCAAGAATCGAAATCAGGATTTCAAAAAGATAGCTGCATTTACATGTTCATTGCAGCATTATTCAAAATAACCAAGATACAGAAGTAACCTAAATGCCCACTGATGGATGAATGGATAAAGAAAATGTGGTATCAAAACACAACGGAATACTCTTCTAACCTTAGAAAAGAAGGGAAGACTGCCAATAACAATCAATAAACCTAAAGGACATTATGCTAAATGAAATAAGCCAGTCACAGGACAAATACTGCATAATTCCAATTATATGAAATATCTACAGAAACAGAAACTTACAGAAACAGAGCAGAATGCTGGTTGCCAGGAAGTGAGTTGAAGAGGAAATGGGGAGTTGCTGTTAAATGGGCATAAAATGTCAGTTACACAAGATGAGTAAGTTCTAGAGATCTGCTATATAACATTGTGCCTGTAGTTAATGATACTGTGTAGTAGTCCCCCCTTATCTTCAGAGGATACATTCCAAGACCCCCAATGTATGCCTGAAACTGCAGATACTACCGAACCGTATTTATACCATGATTTTTCCTTTGCGTACATACCTATGATAAAGTTTAATTTACAAATTAGGTACAGTGAGAGATTAATGACAACAACTAATAATAAAATATTAGTTATATATTTAATTATAATAATTAAAATAATTATAGCAATAATATTGTAATGAAAATTATGTGAATGTGGTCTCTCTCTCTCTTTTTCTCTTTCTCAGCAATCTAGCATACATTTCTTTTTCCTTCTTCACAATTTCATGGATAGAAGATTTGTTCTTACCATCAATCTCAACAACCTCAGCATACAATTTTTTTTTCTTTCCTTATTAAGTCGAGAACTTTCATCTTTTCCCTTAAAGGAAGCGCTTTATGGCTTCTCTTTGGCATATCCAAATTGCCAGCATTACTCTTCCTGCACATTGAAGCCATTATTAGATAAAACAAGGGTTACTTGAACACAAGCACTGTGTTACCATGACAGTCAATCTGATAACCGAGTGGACTACTAAGCAACTAACAGGCAGAGGGTATACACAGCATGGACACACCAAATGAAGGGGTGATTCACGGCCAGCATAAAACAGTGTGAGATTTCATCATGCTACTCAGAACAGTGGGCAACTTAAAACTTGCGAATTATTTATTTCTGGAATTTTTCATTTAATATTTTTGGACCACGATTGACCACGGGAAACTGAAACCATGAAACATGAAACTGTACGGGAGACTACTGTATTGCACACTTAAAATTTTTGTTAAGAGGGTAGATCTCATGTTAAATGTTCTACATTTTTCTTTTAGTCAAGAAGAAGACGCTTACACCTTGTAGGTTAGTTATCTACTTATTTGTTCAATACGTGGACAGTGAGTGACTGCTTATCCTCCTTAAAGGAGGGATTTTAAATATAAGGATGCATGATGCCCACACTTTACCTTCAAGGAGTTCAAACAGAATTTGCTTGCATTTTTTTTTTAAAGGCAAGCATATTGTTGAAAAAATGAAGCAAATTCTTCAAGCATATACTGAACTAGAGTAAGTTTGCTATTTCTTCATGTAGTAAGTCCGAAAAAATTTTCAAGTTGATCTTTGATGGCATGATTAGTGGTAGGAGAGCATCTACACCTATAAGTGCTAAAGATGATAAGTAGACACTTAAAAAATATTTGTTGAATTAATGAATTAAAAAAACACAAACTGTATGGAACAAACATATTTAGAGGCCAGGACACAACTGAGACAGAAACAGAGATTAGCAGCACTGGAAAGGTCTGGCAAAGAGGGGGAGAATGGGAATATCCACACAACATTTTAATGAAGTACAGGTCAAGTTTCCATCCTAACTATTTGTTTTAATTACCTATCTCTCTTAGAATATTACTTATTTTTTAAAATTAAAATTTCCATTAAAATGCCAGAGTTTACCAACTCCAAAGAGGATTTGGGTGTTTTTTGGAATTATTTAGTCTCTTATTTGCAAGAACTTATTGCCAAAATTAAAGGACAGATTTAAGAATTTATTCTATAAGCAACAAGTGTAAAAATAAGATTATTATAAAATTTGCCTTTAGAACATGGGACTTTCCCTCAATTTTGAAACAAGAAAAATAATTCACGCAGGTACACAACACCATCTCCCCAACTAACCAAAAACATACACTTCTCCGGAGTGACTAGTCCTCATATAACTGCATGCTTTTACCTGAAAAATGTCATGTCAGCAGATGTAGGAAAAAGCCCTTTTCCTAGGGCTGTTACAGGATGAACTTTTAACACTAATAGATGACATTCATGACCTAAGTAGTCCAAGCATTCCAGTCTCTTGGGAAATTTTAGTTTCCTGTTGATATTTCCCTGATAATAGAGGAGCATAGCCTACTGAAGAGAATTGTCTAACTTAAATTGGCCAATTGAGTAGAATATTGAAGATGTTAGAAATCTTTTTGTGCTTTCCTATCCTGACAACTTGATCTTTTAATATACTATATACAAACTTATTCTTCCATAAAATACAGCCATTCAATATATTTTTTATGCTCCTAGATTCTTCAGCCACTCATTCATTCAATCAATCAAAATCAATGTACTCACAGTGAAGAAAGTTCAAAGAAATATAAAATTAGGTGTTTTTCCCTTGGACAGCCTACAGTCAATTGGAGACACTAGAGATAGAACATTTATAATTTCATAACAAAACAATATGGTAACTGAGTGATATAAGAAAATAAATGGTAAGGGCCAAAATTATAGGATAGAAAAATGAATGACGCGAGCATTCATTTGCCTATAAGTTTAGAGAAGGATGAAGTTGCTGGGAGACAAGCTGGTCACGAGACTTTCACAGTGAAGGAAATCTGACCTAGTCAGAAGGATAAAAGAATTTGGAGAAGCTAAAAAGAGGTGGAAGAACTTCTAACATAGAAATCTTTGTGAAGAAAGGCTCAAAGAATGTCTGTCAGCCATTTAAAAGACACAATAAAATGCTCTTCACTATTCCACTTTACTGGATCATATACAAAGCATCAAAATAAATTTATTAAACCAAAATATTTACTAGTAAAAGTCCAAGCAAGAAAGAACGCTGTGTATCAGAAACTTTGTGCTCAGCACCAGAGCATAGCTTCCTTTTTGAAGCTCTCCCACATCCCTAAGTCCCTAAATATCTAGCATTTGTTGATCTATGCTAACTTGCTGAAAGAAAAGGTGAAAAAACTGGGAAATCTGAACCAATCAGCTGGTGCCAAAATCATACTACAGTCCAAAGCATTCACATTGTATAAGTGCCTTCATACTTCAGCCACACTGCCACAGCTAAAAAATATTTTTTTTCCGAGGCCTGGAGCATTGACAAATTTATTTACCAAAGACGGTGGAATGGGGATATGTGAAGAGATTAGCACCAAAGCAGATAATTCCTTAGATGAATCCATAAATCCATAGAAAATTTATGTACCCAAAATAAAAATGTAGAAATAGCATCCTAGACACATGTGTTGTGTCAGGTTTTACTAGGTACCATTTGCTTTGACTCTGTGATCTATTTTCCACAGACTCTTTCTGAATGAAGCTATATACTCTGTCAAGTTCTTCGTTCAAATTAATTAAGCATATAGGTCAAAAAATTAATCAAGTTTTATTTATTTTGTAGTATCTAATTTTATTGTATTAGGCACAATTTGGGAATATAGGAAAAGTGCTTAAGTGGGAGAAGACAATACATGAGACAATTAGAGAGCAATAAACTGCATTTACATAATTAAATGCCATAGTTGGTGTGGTTCAGACTAGAAAAGCAGTCACACAGCAGGGGTAATGATGAGAGTGTCAGAATAGTTAGAAATAAGGGCCTTGTAGGTTCCGGTGTTTGTGGAAGCAAAGATACAGCAAAAAGGAATGTTTATGCCATCTGTATAACATAGCAAGGAGACCAGCCTACGTGGAAGAGGGGTTGTATGCCAGGAAAAGAGAGTAACAGACAGGCAGAGGGAAACTATAGTGTAGAACAACTATATATATATATATATAGTGTAGAACAAGATAGCCAGCAGCCTATTTTTGTAACTAAAGTGTTACTGGAACAAAGCCACGTTCATTAGTTTATGGATAATCTATGGCTGCTTTTGTACAACAGTAGAGTTGAGAAGTTGTGGTAGAGATCCTAAGACTCACAAAGCCGAAAATACTTATCATCTGGTCCTATACAAGAAGAGTTTGCTAATCATTGGTGTACAACATGTAAGTATTTGGGAGGAAGTGAGGGAACAAATATGGGGTGCCAAACTTCCAACAAGTATGTTGTATTTCCTTACATTGCCCCAAGCACACACATATAATAGGTTTCATGCCCCAAGCTCCATAGGTCTTCTAACAAAGGACAGAGTATAGAAGACCTTGAAAAATAGGCAGAGGGATTTAGAGTCGATGTAATAAAAAGTGGAAATTTGAAGATAGAAAAATGATCAATCTGGAAAATGAATCAAGAATGAGAGCAGAAGGAAAACCTGAAGGAGAGGCACAAGTTAAAATATTGCATAAATTCAAGCAGGAGTCTTCATAAAGATATGGACATGAAATGACAATTCAGAGAAACATCTCAAAAGATGACTCAAGTCCTGGTAACAAATTAATGTGGGAGAGATAACATAAGGGAAAGAACATCAGACTAGGAATAACAGAATTGGGTTTCAGTTTCAGCTCTGCCATTTACCAGCTGTATCTTTAGCACTTTATGGGTCCCCATTTACTCATTAATAAGACCAGGAAGTTAGTAGAAACATTAATACCATGTTTCCCTGAAAATAAGACCTACCCCAAAAATAAGCCCCAGTTAAGATCGTCAGCCAGTCGGATGCATTTAGTACATTATGACAATGTTCCAGAAGAAGATGACATGACTATATTTGAATAAATGTAGATTGTTGTACATGAAAAAATAAGACATCGCCTGAAAATAAGCCCTAATACATCTTTTGAAGCAAAAATTAATATAAGACCCAGTCTTATTTTCGGGGAAACAAAGTATGTACTATTTTTGAGTACCTACCTGGTGTCAGGCACTGAGCAAAGGCATTTCACAATTTTCTCCAATCCTCACAAAAAGCTCCAAGACCGGTGTTGCCAGGACCATTCCACAGATGAAGAAACTGAAACTCAGAAAGGATTAGTAAATTGTCCGATAGGACATGGCAAGTAAAGTAGCAAAATAAGTTTCAAATTTAGAATGGGTCTCTGCATTACAGGGAATCATGTGACACAAATGCTTATCTCATAGGAAGGACAACCACAACTTCATTCTGGGAAGTCCTGTACCATATTTCTCTAGAGCATGTAAGCATTCCCCTCCTTCCAACCCTCTACAACAGGGTTTATTAGGGCTCACCAAATATCCATGTGCTCCTTTATATTCCCAGGTGCCCTCGTAGTCAACAACTTGCCCTCGTGTTGTAGCCAGTATGATCTGGGTACAAGGGATGTAAGCCAGTTTCCATACTGAGCCTCTGCAAATAAAATTAAAATTGACATGTATAATGCTTTATAGTTCCCAATGAACAGGCTTTCATATATATGTATATATTACCTCACTTAACTCTCACAGGAAATAAGAACTGGAGTTATTATAAGAAACATGATTACAGACAAAAAACCTTAGTCACAATCAGATTATATAATTTAATTATTCTATAGGTAAGAGGATGACTCTAAAGGCAACATGTCTTTCATTTCCCAGCACCTCACCGGTGCCCGAAGCCATCTGATGTCTATTTATTAAAAGAAGAAACTAACAATTGTATATAAACAGTGTTCAAACTAGACACATAGGTAGTTCTGTAAATAACAGAAATTGCTCAGAAACAACTTTAAAAAGTTAGCCACAAATTCCCTTTTGCATAGCTAACACATATTTTGTCATTTTTTTCCTCTCCTTAATATAAGGGCTTCAGTTTCTAACCAATGTCAACTTTAACAGTTTGTATAATAGCAGAGTTATTATTTCTCTCTTCCTTTTCTGATCCAATCCTTTTCTTTTTTCCAGTCAGTGGCAACTGCAAATAAATAGTGAACCAATCCCATACTTCCATCCCTATACTTGGCAAATCTGAGCCAACACCTTTCACAGGCCCCTTACGCTGAGATGGTTTAAGAGGATCCAGAGATCCCTCTTTTGGCTCCATATGGACACGTCAGAATGTTAAGGAAACTTAATTGAATTCAGTCTTCAATCTCATTATTGTAGTAGTAAACTGCTCAATCCTCTTGCTTATTCTCTGAACCTGCTTTTTTTTTTCTTTTTTTCTTTTTTTCACTTCCATTGGAATTTAGAGAGAAAATGACTTCAACTGGATCAATCAGCCTTGGTGTGACAACAAAAATGAAAATGAATGGTGGGGAAAAAAAATCAAAAGCTTTGCTCTTTGAGATATAATTTAGTGTCTGGCAGAAATAATTCAACAAAATTCTGTCCACTTCCTGATCACATAACTAAACAAACAATGAGGGGGAAAGTCCTGCTGAGAAACATTTTCACATTAAAAGGTGCTAAAAATGGGCTAGATCTTCTCACAGCCCTGCTGGAGGCCTCCGTTCAATTTTTAGTCATTTCCTCTCTGTCTCCAGACTGGTTAGCAACTGGAGAGGCAGAGGGAAAAAGAGAGGCTACACCTCTGTGCTGATCCACTTAGCAATTCAAGGAGAGATTAGAAAGGGAAGGGTATCTTGTCCCTTCCAGCCATTTCTAGTCACAGGGAGGGAAGCTGAAAGAGAAAAGGAGAAATCAGAAAAGGTCAGAAATCATGTCAAGACTCTACTTAGGGGGAGATCTGAAATAAGTCAACACCATACTCAGAGGTTCTGCGTCAGAAGATCTATATGGATTAGGCCTTCACTGATGTCCAGATGCTACAAGAAAGATGGAAATTAAATATGCTTAAGCATACAGCATTAGACGCAGCCTCTTCTACAAAGTTATTGGTGGTGTCTTTTTTAATCTTATGAATAAACATTTGATAAACATGCAAATGTCAGAGTCCTCTAAGTATCTTGCAGGCAGAACATCCATTGGAAATATCATGCTTTTGGCATCAATAGTATTCATGCAACAACTGATTTAACAAATAGTTTGAGTGCCTGCTACGAATCGGGCATTCTATCAGAGTTGGGTGAGAGTTGCCCTTTGGAATTCAGTCCAGGGCGGGGTTTCCCAACCGCGATGCTATCGACAGTTGGGGCAGAATATTTCTTTGTTGTGGGGCCATCCTCTACATTGCAGGACGTTTAGCAGTTAAACAGCATCCCTGGCCTCGACCCACTAGCGGCCAGTGGCACTCTGCCTCAGTTGTGCTATCAAAATGTTATGCCAGCCAAAAACGTCTCCAGACATTGTCAAATGTCCCTTGGAGGAGAATGGACAAAATTTCACAGCCGTGTGAGTACCACCGCTCTAACGGGAGAGACAAGGTTTTAGAAGCAAATAATCACAATGCAATGAGAAGGGCAGAGCTTTGGGAGGTACTGTGGGAACACTCAGAAGAGAGCAACTAGAGAGCTTGGAGTGGAGGAGGAGGAAGATGAACGCCTCTATTTGTGTTAAGTACCCTCCAATGATCGAGTATGTAAAAAAGCAGACAATAATAATAATAGACGATAGATGACACTTACTGAGCACTTTCTCTATGTCATGCACTGTGCGAAACATTTCACAGACATTAACTCATTTAATCCTCACAACAGCCCTATGACTTTGATTCTACCATTATCCTCATTTGAAAATAAAGCAACAGGCATAGAGAAGTTAAGTAAGCTGCCCAGGTCATAGAGCCAGTAAATGGTGCAGCCAAGATTCAAATTCCAGTTTATCTTTAATAAAGCTGATAAAAGTGAGGCAGCAGAGTGGGGGGAAGTCTGGCTTCGGCAAACATTATTTTTAAACAATACAGGTAAAAAGACAAAGAGACTTGAACTCAAAAAAAGGATGAGCACCACCAGTAGTGAGAAGACAGAGGAGAAAGAGAGCACGTTGGTTATAAACATCAAACTTGCTAACAGACTAGATCTTAATTATACCCACCGTGAGAAAAGAAATGACAATTATGTGACACGATAGAGGTGCTAGCTATGCTATAGGGGCAATCATACTGTAATATATAAATGTGCTACATCAACATGTCATACACCTTAAGCTTACACAATAGTATATGCCAAATAAGCTTCAATTTGAAAAAAAAGAAAAAGCATGAGGCAAAAGAGAAGGGTGTCAAAAAGAGGCAATGCGGGCCGGCCCGGTGGCTCAGGCAGCTGGAGCTCCATGCTCCTAGCTCAGGGGGCTGCCGGTTCAATTCCCACATGGGCCAGTGGGATCTCAACCACAAGGTTGCCAGTTCGACTCCCGCAGGGGACAGTGGGCTGTGCCCCCTGCAACTAAGATTGAACATGGCACCTTGAGCTGAGCTGCCGCTGAGCTCCGTCTGGGATGGCTCAGTTGGTTGGAGCGCGTCCTCTCAACCACAAGGTTGCTGGTTCAACTCCCGCAGGGGATGGTGGGCTGCACCCCCTGCAGCTAGAAACGGCAACTGGACCTGGAGCTGAACTGCGTCCTCCACGACTAGGACTGAAAGGACAGCAGCTTGAAGCTGAACGGCACCCTCCACGGTGGGGATTGAGGGGACAACAACTTGACTTAGAAGGGGGGCCCTGGAGGTAAACACTGTTCCCCAGTGGAGTCCTGTTCCCCTTCCCCAATAAAATCTTTAAAAAATAAATAAATAAAAATAAAAAAAATAAAAATAATATGACCGCTTGTGTTTTTTTTTTTTAAAAAAGAAAAAGAGGCAATGCTTAACCACTTTGAGAAATTGTATGTTAGAGACAAGATGACTATAGTGAAATTGGACATGGGTTATAATTTGCACGCAAATTTGCACTTGCAAGGTTTACAACTATAATATAGTTTGAATAGAGTATTTAACCTGAAAACCAAACAAATTCTACTTGGGACCGCCCAATTTTCTATACTTCTTCAGATGGGGTGCTTACAGGATATATGGTGGTATACTAAGGGACATACGAAGTTTTAGGATAAACATAGCTTATTTTGGAGTGTTCAGTTTTTGAAGGCTTATTATTTTACAAAAATAGACCAGGTATATTGTAAATTTTACATTTGTTGTTAAGCTCAAAGCTTTCAGAGAACTTCAAGTTTGCAATATGACTGCAGACTGTACCCCAGGCCTCTGGGAACATGCATGCACTCTCTTCATTCAGGACCCATGAAAGAAAGACATTGAGAATTCCATCCTAGAGTATCGTAAGCATTTTTGGATGGTTATGTATGTTTGTTAGAAACTGGAACTTAAAAGAGGTGTGCCATTGTCATATTTCTGGTCTAAAAGCAAGCTAACCCAGGTGGACTGTGCCATCAAGACCAGGCTTAGGGTAAAGTTACGCAGCAGTTTCTATGGCCAATTTATGGTGCCAACTTGATAGGTCATCTGCCTACATCAGCCTGGAGCTGGCTGCTTGGGACGAGCATTCTAATAAGAAATCAGAACCAAGTTTTGAACAAAGACTTCTCCATCAGAGCCTTGCTTAATTAAGAATCTCAAGATCCACCACGCCTATTATCACCTCTCACCTCAGCCTTTGTATTTATCTTCCCTCTGCCCCAGAGCTCTTCTCCCCGTTCACCTTCTGACTCTCTCCCTCACCTCCCTCACGTTGCTACACAAAGCCCACCTTCTCAGTGAGGACTTCTCTAACCACCTTATTTAAAATTAGAAATTCCTCCCCTGTGTTTAATCCTTGCCTATAACACTTACTACCATCTAACAGGTCACGCATTGTGCTTGGTAATTTTTTTTTTATTATTGCCTATTTCCACCACTAGAATGTTAGCTCCATGAAGGTAGTAATTGCTGTCTGTTTTGTTCCCTCCTGATATTCCCTGGCACCTAGTACGATGAGCACATTCTTTGTGGAAGATGAATCAATTATATCACTTAATTCTCACAAAGATGACATCTTGAATGCTTCTCTTTAGGTGTGAATCATGCCATCAGTGTTGTTGATAATTACAAATAACCTTACTCCAAGTGTCTTAGTCAGCTCAGGCTGCTGTAACAAAATATCACGAACTGGGTGGGTTAAACAACAGAATTTTATTTTTCATTGTTCTAGAGGCTGGAAGTCCAAGATCAGAGTGTCAACAAGATTGGATTCCAGTGAAAGCCCTCTTGGTGTGTCCTCACGTGGTGCAGAGAGGGTTGCCTCTCATCCTCTTATTATAAGCACACTAATCCCATCATGGAAGCTCCACCCTCATCACCTGATTTCCTATCAGAGGCCCCATCTTCTAACACCATCCTATTGGAGGTTAGGGTTTCAATGTACAGATTTGGTGGGGCACAAACATGCAGTCATAATAACAAGTATTCAGTCACACTTGTTGGCTCTCTTTCTAAAATTGGTACTATCGATCATTTTGTAGATGAGGAAATTGAGGCTTAGAAAGGCCAATAATTTTCTCAAGATCACAGAATTAGGCATTAAATCCAGGTGAGTCTGGCTCCAAATTATGTGCTTATAAACTCAATGAATATTTTGTTTATAAAAATAATTATTAATCATACTATTTCACTTTTCGTACATCATACTTTTCACTTGGAAAAAGAAAAAATGATTTCCCATCTATTAACTCGTTAGATTCTCACAACAGCCCCAAGAGGAAATAAGCAAATGCGTTAGCACCCGCCCCCCCTCAGACCTTTCATATGATAAAACAGAATCTCAGAGATTCCACGATTTGTCCAAGGTCCCATAACTAGAAAACAGAAACCAGGGAAGCACTACAAAAGCTCACTCCTACTATAACAGCCTTGGCCAAAGGCATGCCTTTGTTACGGCCAAGTGAAATGGCTCTAAGTCTATCAATACTGTACAGACTCAAGATAAATTAATGGGAGTTTTCATAGATATTAATTTTTTCTGTTGCAATATACATATTTACATCTGAGCTGTTGCTTCAGTCTCAGAAAATCTCTAAGTGACCAGACAGTTCCATATTTGAGTAAATAGGACCAGGGCAGGGGACCTAGACCCAACACAATGCTTCACAGAAGGTGGTGGGTAACTCACCGCAGCTCCAGAGGGTGGCAGCAGTGAGAAAAATACCAATCTCTTCAAAGTTGGACATAGGCACTCCTGGAGCAGTTTCTGAGAGCAGTAATGGAATGTTCTATACAAGCCAAGCTCTAATGGTGAGATAGGACAAACATTTGCTACATGAGTAAAACCCTGACGGATTTCTGAGCACATTAGAGAAGGTGGACCTAAGAGTGACGGAGGCTAGACTTCCGTTAATGCTGGCCTTTGGGAAGTTGGGTATTATTCTTGGATATTGTCCTTTGGAAAGCTACTTGTGGGAAGGTGCATTATTCAAGTCTCAAATTATAAATCAGGAATAGACCCCACAACCCAGACTGCCTGTTTGATTTCCTATTTACCTGTGTTCTCTGATCACCCCACACCCACCTCACTAATATGTAAAGTTCCTGGGCTATTTCTCTTTGTATCTCAAGTACCTAGCACAACACCAACCACACATATAATAAATATTTGTCAAATTAAATTAGACAAAATTTTATCATGTCATTTGTGTAGATGTCTAAGCTCTTTATACTATCCAACTGTGAACTTTCAAAAAAAAAAAAAACACAGATTACTCTTTATTTCGTATCCCCAGCGTCTAGCACTGAGCCTAGTACATTGTACAGTTTCAAAAAATGTTTTTGCAATGAAAGTTTGAATGGATGAATGGGTAGATAAATGGGTGGGTGGATAAATGTTACTGGATTTAGGATTTCTTACCACAATTCCTCTTAATAGTTTGCAACATTTTAAAAAGATATAACACATGTAGCACACAGATCTTCATTTCTAATACCACTATGCAATAAAAGGAGCCAGAGATTCTGGAGAAATTATTCTAGGCTAATTCCAGGGCTGGGACAGGGAACACACAAGATGAGCCTGGAACATCTTATAGTGTGGGAAAGTAAGGAAGCTCTCAAAAACAATGATGAAGATTTGTCAAAGGGAAACAGAAGCCAACTGAAAAAGCCCCCAATGACCAAATTAAGCAACACAAAAAAGTAGCTTTGCTTTATAACCCAACGTATAAAATGAATATTCATGAGTCCACACTGATAAAAATAAATGACTGAATAAATGAAATGAAAAATATATTAAAATTATTTTAAAATATTCCATGCATAAAACTTCTAAACAATTTATCTAGATCTCCACTCTCAAGGTGGTGGAGCATAACTCCCTATACTTTAAGTGTGGGCTGGGCAGTTACTTCTTTCCGAAAAGTATTGTATGGAAAAGGGGGGGGGTGGGGAAAGTAACTTTATAGTGGAGAAAGAGGACAAACTCCATCAGTCAGGTGGGGGAAACTGGGTACAGCATATGTCGGAACTTTCTGTATACTCTTCACAACAAAAACTGTTCATTTTTTTAAGTATAGAAGAAAAAGATATGGCATGCTTAAAATGATATTCTGGTGCTTTTTCACAAGAACTTTTGGGGAATTCCATCTCCAAAAAATGAGTTACTAAGGACTTCATTTTTTCAACAATACTTCTAAAATAAAGTCTTCTTATCAGAGCAATTAGACCGCCGCTACTGCCTACCTTGTTGATTATTTCTAGGTCCTCAAATAATTTTGTTTCTTTTTCCAATAGTCAGCTATCTTATCCCACCACAAATCCCACCACAAGGTATGATTTGGATGCCTTTTCTATAAAGTTACTGCTCCATGATTGATGCAGTTACTGAAATTCTTCCTGCTTTGGATTTTTTCTTTTCTTTTCTTTTCTTTTTTTTTTTTTTTTTCACAGCCTAGGCAGACCTAGTAACACTCTGGCCACTGCAGGCCTATCATTCCCCTCCTCTTCCCAATGACTGCCTCCTTTGGCCCTCCAAGCTCCACAATCACTGCAACATACTCTGAATACACCCTGAGAAACCAAAATAATAGCTAAGCCTGGGGGTTGGCTAGTCATGGGAAGGAGGGCTGGACAGGTGCAGAAACCCAGCTGCTAGGACTACCTCAGATTTGGCCTTTTCTTTCAATGATCTGAGTCATTTCCGCTGGCCCCTTTTTATCCAATTGAGATGAAAATTTGCCTTTCTATCTGAATCTCAGTGTTCCTTTGGTGTCTAGAGTCTACCTTTATCCTTTTCGATTCATCACTGATTCTAAAGGGAAAGATAAGGTTAAGCTCATGAAGGCTGCCTAAGGCCTCAAAC